>NC_083577.1:51539782-51839782 GCF_027579695.1 Neoarius graeffei | reverse complement strand
TGAATCTAGTGAATGTCTTTACTTGTTCCAGCAGCAAACGAAGCATAGAGAATAAAGTGCATAGCACAGAGTGTTTCAGAAGATCCCTCCTGGGATTAATTCCTCATCTACTTCCTGATGTAGAAATGGGCTTGTTCATCTGCTGAGGTATTTGCAGTTGCTCCCAAATGACTTTTAGTTTTCAGCTAATGCCTAGCTCAAAAAGACAGCCTTCAGATGTTTCTCACAAGAACACACTGTACCAGTAAGCAAAAGCCATTTCATATTTATTGTCATCCTTCATAAAATCATGGTGTTTTATTTCTATGTTTGTGCCTTGTAACTGGAGTCGAACAGTCTCAAAGATGAGTGTCTCGTTGTTATTTAAATTTTGTTATGCTGGAGGTTCAGTGAAAGGTGTCCATGATAAACTTACTCTTACGCTTGTTAAGCTGCATATTGTACTTTTTTTACACAAATATTTTTTTTCATGCTATTTTCTCTAAAGATTTTTTTTTTCAAAGCTTTAAAAAATGTGTTCTCTTGTGGACCACTGTGGGTTTATTATTCTGAACTATGGCAAATAAAGCAAGGAAGTAATTGCTGACATACCAGGCAACTGAGGAATTGTTTTTAGAGTGCAGAATATATGTAATTCAACAGTTCCTTCTGCTCTCTGTAGCTAGGAGTTCACAAGGGTATTAGCGAGCACACACACAGATTTACACTTAGCCTTCCAGGTTTCTAGCTATTGTTTGACAACGAGAACCACAGTAGAAGCAATAGTGGAATTGTCCACATTAATACTGGCTGTGTAATTAAAGCTTGGAGGAGTATTAGTTAAAGATGGCTCTTTCTGAAGTGGCTTTAACACTGTGAAATGCAATAGGATGTATTTGTCGAATTGAAAGACAGCACCTGTATATTTCAGATTTTTGTGAATGTTCACACTGATTAAAGCTTTCGTAGTTTTTAGCGCAGCTCATAAAACATCAAGGTCTTTCCAAAAAACAGATGTGTTTTTGAGCCTTTGAGTAAAAGCCTGAAGGGATTAGATATGTCTGAGGGGCTGTGATAGAACATTTCATAAAGGAAAATTGGATGAGACAACACTGTCATCTATAGTATCTTTTGTACAGTATAAAAGAAAGGTTTTACTGATAATTAAGATAAATCACAAGAAACTCTTTTCTGCATATTTCTACTGTAACATTCCACATTTGTCACTATTCTGTTGCAGCATTCATCAGATCATATCCATCCATTTTGGCATATCACTACAGTGACGTGGCCGCTGTGACTGCTTCAGCCATCAAAGTTTCTAGGTAGCATTACAGTAGTGGTTTCCTGTTGCCTTTTACTGGATTATTTATAGAAGTTTTCTCCTCTCAACCATTCACACACACCTACGGACAATTTAGAGCCACCAGTTAACCTAACCTGCATGTCTTTGGACTGTGGGGGAAACCGGAGCACCTGGAAGAAACCCACGCAGACACGGGGAGAACATGCAAACTCCACACAGAAAGGCCCCCTTCGGCCACTGGGCTTGAACCCAGAACTTTCTTTCTGTGAGGCGACAGTGCTAACCACTACACCACCATGCTGCCCATCAGATCATATACTGGGCTCCAAAAGCCTGTTGAAAAGCTGGATTTTTTTTTTAAACTGGAAATTAACAAAAAATGTTACAATTTTAAACGCAAATATCTTGAATGCCCGATATTCAGAATTCTGCACTATTTCTAGGCTACTATTTAAAATGAAAACATATTTGCTATACTGACCTTGAATCTGATGACTTCCACTGAAGCACTTGTTCAGACGACACTCTTGTAAATTTGAACACGGATCTCAGGCTTTACTCAAACTTGTGCCCATACCAGCTTAAGTGTGTGCTGTCATAAAAGCAAAAGGGAAACAAACCAAATATGAAATAATTCTGATATCTGAGTAAATATTTTTATGATCCTACTTTTCACTCGGCTTGGGATGATTGATGAAGGTATCAGGAATTGCAGACAGATTTCTAACTATTGTGACCAAGTTGGACAAGATAAATATCTGTTGAAAAACATGGTATCTGTAGTTTTAAGATTGAGGAAAATAAATTGCATTGTATTACATAATGTGTTTCTGCTGCTGTTGAACACTGAGCATATGCATGTGTGGTTTATGTAATTTTATTTCAATTTATAATGAGCTTGGTTACTGCTAATAACTCATTAGGTTTACGTACTGTCCCAATTTCAGTTTTGTAGCATTCCTGACCTTGTTAATGGATAATTATTAATTTAAAAAAAACTGAACAAATGCTTCTGACTATCAGCTACAGATGACATATCACCAGTGTCTGCTATTTTTTTTCCCAATATAATGATGTAACATGCATTATGTACTCTGTGTCTGGACCTGCCTTCTTTTTTCCTCTTAAATCCACAGGTGATACTGTCATCAATCAATCAGCGACAGTTAGGGGTGACGCTAGGATGCCTTGCTCAAGTTATTGCTAATAATACAATTAATATTTTTTTATTGATTATGTTCTAATAAATTCAAAAAGAATGCAAAATAGAAGCATTTTCACTTCGAGTTTTGGACACCAACACCTGCATATTCTTGCTGTAGTCAGTAAATAGTCGGTAAAACAGCCTGTGCCAAACAATCTGGTGTGCATGTTTATCTGCAGCTCTTGTATGTCTGGTAAGGAGAATGTGTGCCTGTTGTTTGGCAGTAGATATGAGGATTAGTCCTGAATATCCGTCTACTCAGTATCTCCTCTCTGCATGATATGACGCATGCCAATTTAAAAAAAAAATAGCATGAGTGTGATTTCCTGTAGTCGTATGATATGAAGACAGCAGGACTTGAGAAAATGCTGATACATTTCTTCAAGTGAGCAATGTACAGATGTCCTTTAAATTAAAGCAGATTTATTTATTTTGTTAGCATGTGTAAAGAGTGTTTCAATTAGAAATGGCAATGTGGAAAAGTTCACTGAAGTTTTATGTAACATGAATCACTGAAAAGGACATGTTATTAAATAATTTTTCTTTTCTTAGTTTAAGAAATCAAGCAATTAGTTTTGAAAACGTTTGTCTCTGATGGGGTATAACTTGCAGCTAATTGCACATGCTCTTTAGAAGAGTCTGTGGTGTGCTTTGGAAACTGAATGTATTCAGCCTCTTGATCTTGTATTCGCTTATCACAGAAATACAGAACTAGATCCTAATGATTTTCTGTTACAATTGCGATGATAATCTCACCAAATCACTGTCTTATTTCTCTCTCTCTCTCACACACACACAAACACACACACACACACTTCTCTCATTACCTTTCCTTCTTCAAAATGCTAATTACAATTTGTAGCAAACAAACAAACAAACAAACAAACAAACAAACAAACAAACAAAAAACACCTTGAATATGGGTGCTGAAAAATACACTGGCTGAAAAGTATTCTCTCTCTAGATATTACCTAATCAATAACAAAATTTTACCCTCAAGATGAAGACACCACTAGTGTCAGATGTGCAGTTTGTCGGTCTGTTTTTTTTTCATAGGAAAATACACATCAAACCAAAAAGCTGACACTTTTGTCTACACAGCACTGAAATGTGATGCATAGTCAAGGGGACTTGAAGCGATGGAGCAGGTCACATTCACGTTTAAATCTCCACTGTCATTTTACTCTTTATTTAAATAATAACCATGTTCTACCTGCCATGTAATGACTGCAGGAGAGGTTGCAGGAATAAAGTTTAATGAAAGCCAGGCAGACAAATACAAAACAATATTCAAAAACTTGGTCAGGGTCAGACAGAAGATCAGGCACTGCACAAACAGACAATCACAGGTGAGAAGCATGTTTTACTTTGCAACAAAGTAGTGTCTGTATATATAGGCAGAGGGAGTCAAGCCTCAATGTCAGGCATTGCCCGAATGCCTGATGTGCCCTACCAAGATGCTCGGGCAGAAATATTTTAGTGAGTTAGGCTTGTTCGGGCACACCTATGGCCAGTTTCTTGAAGCACAAAAATGATTTGAGTGAGTAAATTACAAAAAACAAGACATATCCTCACCTCCCGGCATGGTGGTGTAATTGTTAGCACTGTCGCCTCACAGCAAGAAGGTCCTGGGTTCGAGCCCAGCGGCCAGTGAGGGCCTTTCTGTGTGGAGTTTGCATGTTCTCCCCATGTCTATGTGGGTTTCCTCCAGGTGCTCTGGTTTCCTCCACAGTCCAAAGGCATGCAGGTTAGGTTAATTGGTGGCTCTAAATTGACCGTAGGTGTGAATGGTTGTTTGTCTTTATGTGTCAGCCCTGTGATAACCTGGCAACTTGTCCAGGGTGTACCCCACCTCTCACCCATAGTCAGTGGGAATAGGCTCCAGCTTGCCTGCGACCCTGTAGGACAGGATAAGTGGCTACAGATAATGGATGGATCCTCGCCTCCCCTGTGATCGCCATTTTGTTTTTTTCTTCCTGATTTGTAATGCCGATTCTGATTGGCTCGCTTCAGGCGCACGTGCACATTTGTGCTTTTCATCACTACGAGTGGTCTCAGGTGCCCTCTACATTTTCCCGGGTTGACTTCAGGACGTCCACACGTGTAAAAAAGCTAGTGGTAAGTAAATTTCAGTGAATGGAAAGGCATGCTTTTGTGTCTCAAATAGTAAACCACACTATAAAGGTTGTTTAATTTCCTCCTAAATGCAATGGCAAACTGAATGATAAGACAGTACTGCAGTACAGACTCCTGTTTTATAATGTTTTAGTTTTATAATTCATTTTTGCAATATTGCTAGTCATTGTTACAGGCAAAAAAAAGTGTATTTTGTGTCCTAAACTCTACATAAAAAGACGTATTATGTACTAGTACTGTACATAAGTCTTACATATATGATATTGATTTATGATTCATGTTTTCAGGGCTTGTCTTGTTCTTCTGTTGCAGAAATAAATGTTTTTTTAAACATGTACTTTTGTCTAAATAACTCAAGTATATTCCTAGAAAACATATCAGTATTGCCATGTACTTGAAATCGTGCTGAAATACCACAAAATTTTAGGGCAAAAGGAAATTCAAGTGGGGCAAACATTTTTGAGGCCATTTAAGGTGTCAAAAGTTAATGTTGAGGCCTGGGAGTAATCGGAAACAGGTGTGTGTGGTTAATACTCCAGTGACTGCAGGTGTAAACATGGATGAGAATTGTAGTTCGTGGTGGCCATGTTTGAAGGCCAAGGTGTGTGTTGGGAAATGGAGTCGCTGATGTGACACGACTGTCAGAGTAATTTGATTAATGGTGACTTTTTTTCTGTCTTCTTTTCCACAACGTGTGCAGAGGCTTCAGAAAAGAATGACAGCTTAGCAAGTGAAAATATCTTGAAAATAGTCAATATCTAGTATTGTCTATTATAAGTCAAAAACCAAATATGTGATTATTAAACCTATTTCTAAATATATTTTGTAATAAATATTCAATTTCAAGTTTTACATTTTTTATTTTGTTAGAAAATAAATGTTCTTTCTAGAAATAAAGGCTCAAAGCCTTCAATCACACTCAGAAGAAATCACACTCAACTAGCAAGATTTTAAACATCTTTAGGTAGAATGACTTTCACGCTTAACAAACAAACTTTGCTGGAAGATAACATAGGCAATGTTAAAAAGGAAATTAAAAATAAATAATAAATAAATATAATTTCCATATTTCATATTCCAGATAATAATAATTATGAGCAGAAAAACCATAATTTCCCCAGAACCCCGATTTTTGTTATCTCTCTCTCTCTTTCTCTCTCTCTCTCACACACACACACACACACACACACACACACACACACACACACACACACACACACACACAGAGAAAGGGCTACAGTATGTATATGATGCAAAATATATCTAATTGACTATATGTGATGTCATGGCCTAATTGTTAGAGAAGCAGCTTTGGGACTAAAAGGTTTGATTCCCTGGACCAGCAGGAATGGCTGAAGTGCCCTTGAGCAAGGCACCTAACCCTCAACTGCTCCCCAGGCTGCTCTGGGTATGTTGTGTGTCACTTGAGATAAGAGCATCTGCTAAATGCCTGTAATGTAATTTAATGTCATGTCGTTGAGACTTTGAGAAGTAAAAATATTTCAGATATATTAATATATGTCCTAGATAAAGATAAAAAAAAAACACTATGCACAATATGTACAGTAAATGTTTCTAATAATGCAAGATGTCCCATCTGAAAAGAATCATGCAAAAGTTTACCAGTTTTATTATTTGGAAATTGATAATTGGTAGCCTTTAGTTATAATTGCAAGTGCACATTTATAAATCCACAAGCACAAAACATTGTTCTTATGTGAACAATAGTTACTGTGTTAGACTGAGAGGCTGCTTTGCTCAAGACCTGCCACACATTTCAGTGTATGCAAGTCATTTTGAAAGTCATTTTGAGAAATGTTTTGATGTGTGCTTTTGTTGCCAGTTCTGCATGAAAATAATTGTGGGTTGCTACGCTAGTATTGCACAGACACATGTCACAAGTACCATAGTGACAGCTGCCACATGAAGGAAAAAAACCAACAAGCATTGTTTTAATAGATAATTGCCATGTTTATTGAATCAACTGTACTGCGTATGAAGTGGATTGAAATGTGCAGTTGCCGGTTTGACATCAATGTGGCGGTTTCATATCAATTAAAATCTTCCTTTTTTAATTTAATGTGTAAAGGTAGCATGTTTTTGTAGTTTGTGATGCCTGTTTTATTATCTATCTATCTATCTATCTATCTATCTATCTATCTATCTATCTATCTATCTATCTATCTATCTATCTATCTACAGTGGACAATTCCAAAAAAGTTGGGACGCTGTGTAAACTGTAAATAAAAACAGAATGCAATAATTTGCAAATCATGGAAACCCTTTATTTCATTGAAAATGGTACAAAGAAAACGTATCAAATTTTGAAACTGAGAAATTTTGTTTTTTGAAAAATATATGCTCATTTTGAAATTGATATCAGCAACACATTTCAAAAAAGTTGGGATAGGGGCATGTTTACCACTGTGTTGCATCACCTCTACTTTTAACAACACTCTGTCAATGTTTGGGAACTGACGAGACCAGTTGCTGTAGTTATGAAAGAGAAATGTTGCCCCATTCTTGCCTGATATATAATTTCAGTTGCTCAACAGTTCAGGGTCTCCTTTGTCCTATTTTACGCTTCATAATGCGCCAAATGTTTTAAATGGGAGACAAGCCTGGACTGCAGGCAGGCCAGTTTAGCACCCAGACTCTTTTACTACAGAGTCATGTAGTTTTAATATGTGCAGAAAGCGATTTGGCATTGTCTTGCTGAAAGAAGGAAGGTCTTCCCTGAAAAAGATTTTGTCTGAATGGTAGCATATTGCTCTGAAACGTGTGTGTATATATATAATTCAGCATTAATGATGTCTTCCCAGATGCACAAGCTACCCATGTCATGTGCACTAATGCACCCTCATACATCACAGATGCTGGCTTTTGAATTGTGTACTTATAACAATTCATATGGTCCCTCTCCTCTTTAGCCTGGAGGATGTGGTGTCCATGATTTCTAAAAAGAATTTCTAATTTTGATTTGTTAGACCTCGGGACAATTTTCCACTTCACCTCAGTCCATCATAAAAGAGCTCAGGCCCAGAGAAGGTGGCAGTGTTTCTGGATATCGTTTATATATGGTTATAACTTGCATTTGTAGATGCAGTAATGAACTGTTTTCACAGACGATGGTTTTCTGAAGTGTTCCTGAACCCATACAGTGATTTCCATGACAGACACATGTCTGCTTTTAATGCAGTGTCGCCTGAGGGCCTGAAGATCACAGGCATCCAGTGTCAGTTTTCAGCCTTGTCTTTTGTATACAGAGATTTCTCCAGATTCTCTGAATCTTTTAATCATATTACGTACCATGGATGACATGATCCCCAAATACTTTGCAATTTTATTTTGAGGAACATTATTCTTAATTTGTTGCACTATTTGCCCATGCAGTATTTCACAGAGCGGTGAACCTCTCCCCATCTTTACTTCTCAGAGACTCAGCTTCTCTGGGATGCTCTTTTTATACCCAGTCATGTTACTGACCTGTTGCCAATTGATCTCATTTGTTTTTCTTAGCATTACAACTTTTTCAGTCTTTTATTGCCCTTGTCCCAACTTTCCTGAAACGTGTTGCTGACATCAAATTCAAAATGAGCATATATTATTAATAAATAAATAAATAAATACAATTTCTCAGTTTCAACATTTGATATGTTGTCTTTGTACTATTTTCAATGAAATATAGGGTTTCCAGAACAGGATAAGTGGCTACAGATAATGGATGGATGATTTACAAATATTCACATTCTGTTTTTTATTTATGTTTTATCCAGTGTCCCAACTTTTTTGGAATTGGGGACTTACCTACCTCCCTACCTACTTACTCACTTTCCAGGATTGTACTGTGAACAATTAGGCAATTAGAACAGTGCATTGGTTTATAGGAAAATACCGGGAAATGCAATGCATAGTGGGATATCTAGCATTTTGGGCAGGGGTGTTTAAATGTTTTACAGTGTAGACTATATGGCCAAAAGTTTGTGGACACCTGACTATCACACCCGTATGTGCATTTTGAAAATCCCATTCCAGATTTTGTCTCCTTTTCAGTTAGAATACCCTCTATTCTTGGAAGTCTTTCCACTTGATTGTGGGGATTTGACCATTCAGCCACAAGAGAATTAGGGAGATCAGACACTGATGTCAGGTGAGGAGTCCTAGGGTGTCGTCAGGGTTCCAGTTCACCCCAAAGGTGTTCACTGGAGTTGAAGTCAGGGCTCTGTGTAAGTCACATATGTTCTTCCATTCAAACCTTTATGCACAGAGGTACTGCTGCGTTAGAACAGGTTTGGACCTCTTAATTCCAGTGAAGGGAAATCATAATGCTACAGCATACAAAGAGATCTTAGACAGTTGTGTGCTTTCTGCTTTGTGGCAACAGTTCGGGGAAGAACAACATATGGGTATGATTGTCAGGTGTCCACAAAACTAAAGTGAATGAATTTGTTGTTGTTAACATGCAGAATGATGTTGCTAGATCTCATCTCATCTCATCTCATCTCATCTCATCTCATCTCATCTCATTATCTCTAGCTGCTTTATCCTGTTCTACAGGGTTGCAGGCAAGCTGGAGCCTATCCCAGCTGACTACGGGCGAAAGGCAGGGTACACCCTGGACAAGTCGCCAGGTCATCACAGGGCTGACACATAGACACAGACAACCATTCACACTCACATTCACACCTACCGGTACGGTCAATAGAGTCACCAGTTAACCTAACCTGCATGTCTTTGGACTGTGGGGGAAACCGGAGCACCCAGAGGAAATCCACGCGGACACGGGGAGAACATGCAAACTCCGCACAGAAAGGCCCTCGCCGGCCACGGAGCTCGAACCCGGACCTTCTTGCTGTGAGGCAACAGCGCTAACCACTACACCACCGTGCCGCCCATTGCTAGACCTGTTTGGATCAATCAGTATTAAAGAACATGGAGTTTATATTGGATATGTAACTTTTTTTTATTAATAATAGTAATCTTTGATTCTGACTTTGCATTTGCAGCACTTCATCTGCATTGGTATTATCGATGGGGGATTTATTGTACTTTACATCTGTTGTCAAAATTCCCCATTGGCCATCACACTACCAACAATGAGAACAATAAGAAGTGATTAGCAATGATTTTTAACTGCCTATGATTTTTGGAAAAAGCTAACCAAAAGCCAAATCAGGTGCAATGCATTTACAGCAGGCAAATAAGATAACATAGAAAATATGCTTTTGTGAACTGCTCTTTCTGAGTTTTCAAATGAGCAGGTACAAGTGTTCCTGGAATTTTATAGCCATGTTTCTGTCTGCAGCACATTTCTGATTTTCTATGCAGCTCTGCTAATTCCTGCCTTAGGCTTACGGCTGTCATACAGCCGCACATCTCCCTGCTGATGGCTGAGGAAGTAAGTTGAAGAAAGCAGAATCAAAAAGCAATTTACATCTCTCTCTCTTTCTTGTGTCTCTCTCTTATTCTATACCACCTGCAGAACTCTTATCAGCCTGCCATGAGCTTCGTTGCCGCTATGGCTGCATCATGACCAGGAATGGCACATTCTGCTTCTGTGCAGATGGTTTCGAGGTGGGTGAGGACGGCCGCAGCTGCAGAGGTAGGCCTCTCACCTGGATTAAATGAAAGGTTATGTGGGATATACAAATTCGTGACAAATTGAAGGAAAAATCAGTGGCTGTGTTACACGATGGGGGCATTTTGCTGAAATGGTTTGTGTTCACTTGTGTTTACCTTGATGTCACTGCAAATCAATACATGGTTAGGCTTACTGATCATCTTTATGCTATGATGAAACATTTCTATCCTGATGAGTAGTGTCTTTTCCAGTATGACTGTGTCCCCATCTGCAGGACATGAACATTCACTGAATGATTTGATGAGTATGAAAATGATGTAAATCATGTGCAATGGCCTTCAGAGTCACCAGATCTCAACAGAATGCCTGTGGGAAATTTTGGACTGATATGTTCGACAGTGCTCTCCACCACCATCATTAAAACTTTAAGGAACGAAAGGAATATTTTTTGAAAAAGTGGTGTTCATTCCATCAGTGCATTTCCAGAGAATTGTAGAATTTTTGTCAAGGCACAGGACTTCTGGTGGCCTAACGCTTTACTAACACAACTGATGTTGATTTCTCCTTTGAGCTGTCACCCATCTGTATATGGGGCAGAAGATATTTTTGTCTGGTGGATTGTTTAACACTTTCTGTCTGGCTTTATATGACACATGGCATTGACTTCTGAAAAGCAGAAAGAATTGTTTGACCTGGTTCGGTCGAAATGATGTCTCCTGAATAAGATTGTGATGACTATTGATTGTATTGTGCAGACTGTTGGTGGTCGAGGGTTTTTTTGTTGCTTGTTTTTTTTTTTCTTCTTGTATTCTGGACACGTCAATACAAAAATAGTATTATTTTATATAATAATAATAATAATAATAATAATAATAATAATAATAATAAAAACTGGTTATTCTTTCATTACAACAGAGCACCTGTTCTAATAACACTCCTTCATAAATAAGGGAAGAATAATCAGTAAATTCCTGTTGGTAATGTTCCCTGCCCATTTCTGAACACTCTGGAGACCGGTGCACAGAAGGACAGGTGCACTGACGTGAGATGGCCCTTACAAAAGGCAAAGCACATCCACATTAAGCGGGTTTTATGTATTTGGGTCATGTTTGAGCATACCTAATTTGTCATAAGTGACTCCTCCTCTGTGTGCAGATCATGATGAATGTGCAGTGTATGGGATATGCAGCCAAACCTGCATGAACACCTATGGGTCGTATCGCTGTAGCTGCACAGATGGCTACAGACTGCAGCCTAACAGACACTCCTGCAAAGCCGAACAGGGTAAGCATATGATGAATTAATGATTGGAAAGCTGCAGCTTCTTTAAGTTATATGAAGCACTACTTTTGTTGTTCAAAGTTCAAACAACATGGTGCCACAGTATCTGTCAGGATTTCTGGGGTATAATGATTCAATACAGAGATTCTGGAAACAAATACAGTGGTGCTTGAAAGTTTGTGAACCCTTTAGAATTTTCTATATTTCTGCATAAATATGACCTAAAACATCATCAGATTTTCACATGAGTCCTAAAAGTAGATAAAGAGAACCCAGTTAAACAAATGAGACAAAAATATTATACTTGTTCATTTATTTATTGAGGAAAATGATCTAATATTACATATCTGTGAGTGGCAAAAGTATGTGAACCTCTAGGATTAGCCGTTAATTTGAAGGTGAAATTAGAGTCAGGTGTTTTCAATCAATGGGATGACAATCAGGTATGAGTGGGCACCCTGTTTTATTTAAAGAACAAGGATCTATCAAAGTCTGATCTTCACAACACGTTTGTGGAAGTGTATCATGGCACGAACAAAGGAGATTTCTGAGGACCTCAGAAAAATTATTGTTGATGCTCATTAGGCTGGAAAAGCTTACAAAACCATCTCTAAAGAGTTTGGACTCCACCAATCCACAGTCAGACAGATTGTGTACAAATGAAGGAAATTCAAGACCATTGTTACCCTCCCCAGGAGTGATCGACCAGCAAAGATCACTCCAAGAGCAAGGCGTGTAATAGTCAGTGAGGTCACAAAGGACCCCAGGGTAACTTCTAAGCAACTGAAGGCCTTTCTCCCATTGGCTAATGCTAATGTTCATGAGTCCACCATCGGAAGAACACTGAACAACAATGGTGTGCATGGCAGGGTTGCAAGGAGAAAGCCACTGCTCTCCAAAAAGAACATTGCTGCTCATCTGCAGTTTGCTAAAGGTCATGTGGACAAGTCAGAAGGCTATTGGAAAGATGTTTTGTGGACAGATGAGACCAACATGGAAATTTTGGTTTAAATGAGAAGCATTATGTTTGGAGGAAGGAAAACACTGCATTCCAGCATAAGAACCTTATCCCATCTGTGAAACATGGTGGTGGTAGTGTCATGGTTTGGGCCTGTTTTGCTGCATCTGGGCCAGAATGGCTTGCCATCATTGATGGAACAATGAATTCTGAATTATACCAGCAAATTCTAAAGGAAAATGTCAGGACATCTGTCCATGAACTGAATCTCAAGAGAAGGTGGGTCATGCAGCAAGACAACGACCCTAAGCACACAAGTCGTTCTACCAAAGAATGGTTAAAGAAGAATAAAGTTTATGTTTTGGAATGGCCAGGTCAAAGTCCTGACCTTAATCCAATCAAAATGTTGTGGAAGGACCTGAAGCGAGCAGTTCATGTGAGGAAACCCACCAACATCCCAGAGTTGAAGCTGTTCTGTATGGAGGAATGGGCTAAAATTCCTCTAAGCCGGTGTGCAGGACCGATCAACAGTTACTGGAAACGTTTAGTTGCAGTTATTGCTGCACAGGGGGGTCACATCAGATACTGAAAGCAAAGGTTCACATACTTTTGCCACTCACAGATATGTAATATTGGATCATTTTCCTCAGTACATAAATGAACAAGTATAATATTTTTGTCTCATTTGTTTAACTGGGTTCTCTTTATCTACTTTTAGGACTTGTGTGAAAATCTGATGATGTTTTATGTCATATTTATGCAGAAATGTAGAAAATTCTATAGGGTTCACAAACTTTCAAGCACCACTGTATATTATTGATATAAATCAACTGTAACCCACTGATCTATGCATGATCTGGTTCTGATGTTCTGTGTTACAGAAAGAATGTATAATAATTCTGTAATTGTGTACGATTAAATAAGGAATAAAGCATGACAAATTATGCTGTTACAGGAAAATAATCAATGGTGTAGTGGTGTGTGAGGTGGGTTAATGTGAAGCAGAGTATATCACAAAGTGACTTATTAACCCAATATTTGTTACTCATAAAAATCAGGTCAATTTGGAAAAATGTTTATATGTACTTATGCTCTATCACATATACTCATCACAGGGCTGACACATAGACACAGACAACCATTCACACCTAGGGTCAATTTAGAGTCACCAGTTAACCTAACCTGCATGTCTTTGGACTGTGGGGGAAACCGGAGCACCCGGAGGAAACCCACGCGGACATGGGGAGAACATGCAAACTCCGCACAGAAAGGCCCTCATTGGCCACGGGGCTCGAACCTGGACCTTCTTGCTGTGAGGCGACAGCGCTAACCACTACACCACCGTGCCACCGGAATATTCCACATATTAAATATGTGGAATATATAAGTTTAAATTCAGCATTTGTATTATGTTCACAGCATTTAGCAGATGCCCTTATCCAGAGCAACTTATAGAAGAATTTTGGAGTCTCTGTCAAAAACAACTCCTCACACTACTTCATTGGGTCATTCTATATTATTGACATTAATTTAAAAAATCTAAAAATCTAATTAAAGAAAGTGAGTCAACACAAACCCATTAATTAATAAATTGGCCATGAGCCATAAACAAATGCCTCAGCTGTCGGAAAAGTTAGTGATTTCTTCTTATCATTATTTCATTTTGTATACCACTTATCCATTGTGGGTCATGGAGAAGCCAGAACCAATCCCAGCTGACATTGGGCAAGAGGTGGGGCACACCCTGGATGGGTCGCCAATCCATTGCAGGGCCAACATAGAGAGACAGACAGTTGTTCACACTTATATACACACCTATTGGCAATTGAGAGTAACCAGTTGACCTAATCCACATGTTTTTGGACTGTGAGGGAAACTGGAGCACCCGGAGGAAACCCACGCAGGTACGAGGAGAAAATGCAAACTCCACACAGAAAGGCCCCGATCAGTTGCAAGGATCGAACCTAGAACCTTCTTGCTGTGGGGCAATCGTGCTAAACATGGCATCATTGTGCCCCCATTATTATTATTATAATTATTATTATTATCATCCATCCATTATCCATAACCACTTATCCTGTGCAGGGTTGCGGGCAAACTGGAGCCTGTCCCAGCTGACTATGGGTGAGTGGCAGGGTACACCCTGGACAAGTCGCCAGATCATCCTGGGGCTGACACATAGAGACAAACAACCATTCACACCTACAGTAAATTTAGAGCCACCAATTAGCCTAACTTGAATGTCTTTGGACTGTGGGGGAAACCAGAGCACCCAGAGGAAACCCATGCAGATATGGGGAGAACATGCAAACTCCACACAGAAAGGCTCTCATTGGCCGCTGGGCTCGAACCCAGGACTTTCTTGCTGTGAGGCGACAGTGCTAACCACTACACCACCGTGCCACCTATTATTATTATATACATTTATCATTATATAGTCAAAATAACTTCTCCCTCTGTCTTTCAGCCTTTATGGTATGGGTGATCATATACATGAGTACAAAGAAAAGCAGTCTTTCTGAAACGTTTGTAAATCTGATAGAAATTTTTTGTTTAGGTTTGGATTGCATATAAATATTTACACACACCTTTACAGAAAGATTGAAAAGTGAGGCCCAGTATGTGAGTTACACAACTGTCTGAGCCCCACTGCAGAAAAACCAGCCCTCAAGTGGAAAGGCATTTTAGTAATGGAAAAACCTGAAGAAGAGCTATTGTTGAGCTACATCAGGGCTGCCTATAGATTACATGCCTAATGGCACCTGGGTGGGAGTGCAGCTGCTCATGAGTACGAAATCCAATCACTTTTATCATTAAATCTGCTGCTCTGTAATGAGGCTTTCAAAGGGAAACCGAGAACTACAGTTCTAGACAGATGCATTCACAGGTCAAATTGGCTAAAAACTTGGTAGTGTTTAATCAAGAGAGCAAACGGATTTCAGGGCAGTGATGGATTGTTAGATTGTAGCTCCTCGTAGAATTTCTGTCTGCTTAGGTGAATGGAGTTGAGTGGCCTATTTTGTCTCTCCCATGCTAACATCATTAGTGCTAGGCTTTTGTAAAGGTTAGGAAGAGTAAGTTAATTACTGTGATTATGAAGCTGCCTGTTGTCATATACAGGTTTCAGATTCATTTTTCACTGGTCCCACAAAGAACGCGTCTCAGTTTTAGAGCGAACACGGCAGGACCTGATGTAAATCTTTTAATAAATGCAGAACAGTAATCACAACACCATTCATGGATTATAAGTCACAATACTGTATATACTCCACAATATGTAAAACCACAAAGGTCGGGCTTTCTATAAGAAATTGTGACCTGGAAAAATGAAGTGCCCTTGTGTATTTATTGGTCTGAAACCAGTTTGCGCAAGTGTTGATAGCAAAGAAATTGAATGGGGATTAAGGTACAGTACACTCAATGGGAAATAGCTGCAAGGCACAGCACACCTTGCAGTAGATGCAGCATCGGGGCTGCTTTTAATCAACGTGACTGCTTTCCTAGGAGGAATAAACTGAATATCATTACCCATAAACTTAACTGAACTTACAGCTCACCTACATTAATATTCATTTAGCAGAAAGAGGTTGTAGAGTAAGGATAACTATGGAGTTTCCATTAGTTGTAAAAGCTCATGCATATAAATTTTTGTGCAATCCCACTTCCTGGCCATCAGATGGGGACTGGCAGAGTATGAAAAATACATTTGTCAAGTGAATGTTTAATAAGATTAAAAAAAAAAAAAAACTCGAAGCTTCACCAGTTTGTTATGCTTTCCGCTAGATACTGTTGGCGTACTGAGTACTGCTGATTTATTTTTGCGGGTGATTGCCACATAGTTTAATCAACACTGGTTCCATTTTCTCTCATTTTTTAATTTCATGGTATGTGTTTTAGTTGCAACTATAATCTTTATTCATACTTTTTATTCAAAACTAGTCATGTTATTTTTTAAGAAACAAAGTACATTTTTTCTTTTCTACAAAATAAAAAGTTTACTGTTTCCTGCACAGCCATAGTAATTAGAGCCAAAGTGGAAATGTTGTTGCAGCCACTTATTGTGTGTAAAAACAAACAACAACAAAAACCCTCCACAAATAATTACTACTAGCTTTGTGATGTGGGAGGTTACATTCAGTTTTTGTAGTTGAAAGAAGACAGGTTGATTTATAGAGTTTATTAGCATAACAGCCATGCATTTATACTTTTTTTTCTTGAAAAATAAAATACTTTATAGAACTTATGGTGGTGTAGTGGTTAGCACTGTCGCCTCACAGCAAGAAGGTTCTGGGTTCGAGCCCAGCAGCTGACAGGGGCCTTTCTGTATGGATTCTGCATGGGTTTACTCCGGGTGCTCCAGTTTCCCCCACAGTCCAAAGATATGCAAGTTAGGCTAATTGGTGGCTCTAAATTATCCATGAGTGTGAATGGTTGAGAGGAGAAAACTGCTATAATAATCCAGTAGAAGACAATGGGAAATCACTACTGTGATGTTCCCTAGACGCTTTGACGGCTGAAGTCGTCAGAGTGGTCATGTTACTGTAGTGATATGCCTGGATGGATGGATAGAACTCTTGGCTGGGTCCATGAATAAATCTTTGACTATAAATATAAAAGGCTAAGGCTCTATAAGATCTTTCAGGAAGTACTTGCAATGTACTTCAGTATGAAGGTTAAATTGTATGACACATAATTTCTTGGGAAACATAGAAATTCCTTTGTTTGAACAGCTGAACAAAGATTTTTTTTTTGTAGAACTTGTGCCTAAGGGAACCCACCCAAAGGGATCAATAAAGTTTTATCTAATCTAATCTGTAGTAAGCTATAGTTAGTCCTAAGACTATAGACCCCTTTCACATGACGTCACCGTGCCATGAGATTTTGTTAGGCGCCATATTGGAAGACCAAGTACATGCACTCACAATATAAAACAAAGTACGAGCGAGAGTAAAGTGACACGATGGATGATAATTCTGGTTATGTGAGTACATTACCAGCTGCAAGGGCATGGTATGTGCAGAAACTGGCTGTGATTGATGGGTTTGACCCATATGATAAGACTTGCGGCAAGGGAGAATGGAAACATAAGGAGGACCGGACACCAATTCTGCCATCTGTTTGCTACCCAGACATTGTAAACTATTTGTTGTTTACACCCAGTGCCTACACTCAGTGTTCGAACTATGCCGATATTTTCGGGGGGGGTGCCTTTTTTTCCCTTGGGGGGCGCTTGCGCTTGTCTCAGAGCGCAGATCTCCAAACACATGAGAAGCCTATCTTATGCACATATCACACGGACTCCACACCTCCACACACGCATCGCGTCTGAAGTCATAACTCATCAGGGGAAATCGTGTCCGCATTGGCATGTTCAAAAAACAACCTCGCGTCAACAATGATACCACATGCAAGAAAAAAAAAAACAGTCAGGCTACTCAACAACCAACCTGGCAGCAGCGAGCAAGCCCCAAACCATCCTAAATTATTATTATTATTATTATTATTATTATTATTAAATTGTAGAAGTCTGGGAGGCTTGCTCCTCATACAGTTATCAACTTGGGGCCAATTTAGCATGTTTTAAATCTGAATTTCTTGCGTTTGCTTACCTCAAAGTGTCCGCAGATCATGCACAGACTTATCCATTATATCCACAGTTTTTTGCCAAGTCTCACACAGGTTTCTTTCAAGTCTACTGTTGGGCCCCCTCCTAGAACTGCCACCTTATTGTGGTGGAGGGGTTTGTGTGCTTGAATGATCCTAGGAGCTATGTTGTCGGGGGCATTATGCCCCTGTCAGGGTTTCCCAAGGCATACAGGTCCTAGATGACAGGCCAGACCAAGAGCAGTTCACCAAAAACCCCTATGGAGAAAAAAGCAAGGACCGTGACGTCGCCCGGTATGACGCAGCCGGGGCCCCACCCTGGAGCCAGGCCCGGGGTTGGGGCTCGTATGTGAGCGCTTGGTGGCCGGGCCTTTGCCCATGGGGCCCGGCCGGGCTCAGCCCAAAGAGGTGACGTGGGCCTGACCTCCTGTGGGTTCACCACCCACAGAGGTAACAGTAGGGGATTGGTGCAGTGTGGATTGGGTGGCAGTCGAAGGCAGGGGCCTCGACGACCTGATCCCCGGACACAGCGGCTGGCTGTTGGGACATGGAATGTCACTTCGCTGGGGGGGAAAGAGCCTGAGCTTGTGCGGGAGGTTGAGAGGTACCGGCTAGAGATAGTCGGGCTCACCTCCACACACAGCTTGGGCTCTGGAACCCAGCTCCTCGAGAGGGGCTGGACTTTCCACTTCTCTGGAGTCGCCCGTGGTGAGCGGCGGCGGGCTGGTGTGGGCTTGCTTATAGCTCCCCAGCTCAGCCGCCATATGTTGCAGTTTACCCCAGTGAACGAGAGGGTCGCCTCTCTGCGCCTTTGGATTGGGGAGAGGGCTCTTGCTGTTGTTTGTGCCTACGGGCCAAATAGCAGTATAGAGTATCCAGCCTTCTTGGAGTCCCTGGGAGAGGTACTGAGGGGTGCTCAGACTGGGGACTCCATTGTGCTACTGGGGGACTTCAATGCTCACGTGGGTGACGACAGTGACACCTGGAGCGGCGTGGTTGGGAGGAACGGCCTTCCCGATCTGAACCCGAGTGGTGTTTTGTTATTGGACTTCTGTGCTAGTCACGGTTTGTCCATAACGAACACCATGTTCGAGCATGGGGTGTCCATAAGTGCACGTGGCACCAGGACACCTTAGGTCGGAGGTCAGTGATCGACTTTGTAGTCGTTTCATCTGATCTCCGGCCCTATGTCTTGGACACTCAGGTGAAGAGAGGGGCTGAGCTGTCAACTGATCACCACCTGGTGGTGAGTTGGATCCGCTGGCGGAGGAGGAAGCTGGACAGACCTGGCAGGCCCAAACGTATGGTGAGGGTCTGCTGGGAACGTCTGGCCGAGCACTCTGTTGGGGAGGTCTTTAACTCCCACCTCCGGGAGAGCTTTTCACAGCTTCCGAGGGAGGCAGGGGACATTGAGTCTGAGTGGACCATGTTCTCTACCTCCATTGTGGACGCAGCTGTTCGGAGCTGTGGCCGCAAGGTCTCCGGTGCCTGTCGGGGCGGCAATCCCCGAACCCGGTGGTGGACACCGGAAGTAAGGGATGCCGTCAAGCTGAAGAAGGAGTCCTATCGGGCCATGTTGACCTCCGGGACTCCTGAGGCAGCTGACGGGTATCGGCAGGCCAGGCGTGCTGCAGCTCGGGCAGTTGCGGAGGCAAAAACTCGGAACTGGGAGGAGTTTGGGGAGGCCATGGAGAAGGACTATCGGTCGGCCTCGAAGAAATTCTGGCAAACCATCCGGCGCCTCAGGAGGGGGAAGCAGTACTCTGCCAACACTGTTTACAGTGCGGGTGGGGAGCTGTTGACCTCGACTGGGGACATTGTCGGGCGGTGAAAGGAATACTTTGAGGATCTCCTCAATCCCACCATCATGTCTTCCACTGAGGAGACTGAGGCTGATGACTCAGAGGTGGACTCGTCCATTACCCAAGCTGAAGTCACTGAGGTGGTTTGCAAGCTCCTCGGTGGCAAGGCACCGGGGGTGGATGAGATCCGCCCTGAGTATCTCAAGTCTCTGGATGTTGTGGGGCTGTCTTGGTTGACACGCCTCTGCAACGTCGCGTGGCGGTCAGGGACAGTGCCTCTGGAGTGGCAGACTGGGGTGGTGGTCCCTCTTTTTAAGAAAGGGGACCGGAGAGTGTGCTCCAATTATAAGGGAATCACACTTCTCAGCCTCCCAGGGAAAGTTTACTCCAGGGTACTGGAGAGGAGAATTCGACCAATAGTCGAACCTCGGATCCAGGAGGAACAATGCGGTTTTCGTCCTGGTCGCGGAACACTGGACCACCTCTATACCCTTCATAGGGTGCTCGAGGGTTCATGGGAGTTTGCCCAACCAGTCCACATGTGCTTTGTGGATCTGGAGAAGGCATTTGACCGTGTCCCCCGTGGTATTCTGTGGGGGGTGCTTCGGGAGTATGGGGTTCGGGGCTCTTTGCTAAGGGCTGTCCGGTCCCTGTACGAACGGAGCAGGAGTCTGGTTCGCATTGCCGGCAGTAAGTCAGACCTGTTCCCAGTGCATGTTGGACTCTGGCAGGGCTGCCCTTTGTCACCGGTTCTGTTCATAATTTTTATGGACAGAATTTCTAGGCACAGCCAGGGGCCGGAAGGAATCCTGTTTGGGAACCACAGGATTTCATCTCTGCTTTTTGCGGATGATGTTGTCCTGTTGGCTTCTTCAAACCAGGACCTTCAGCATGCACTGGGGTGATTTGCAGTCAAGTGTGAAGCGGCTGGGATGAGAATCAGCACCTCCAAGTCCGAGGCCATGGTTCTCAACTGGAAAAGGGTGGCTTGCCCTCTCCAGGTTGGTGGAGAAGTCCTGCCTCAAGTGGAGGAGTTTAAGTATCTTGGGATCTTGTTCACGAGTGAGGGAAGGATGGAGCATGAGATCGACAGGCGGATCGGTGCAGCCTCCGCAGTGATGCAGTTGCTTTACCGGTCCGTCGTGGTGAAGAAGGAGCTGAGCCAAAAGGCGAAGCTCTCAATTTACCGGTCGATCTACGTTCCGACTCTCACCTATGGTCATGGGCTTTGGGTAATGACCGAAAGAACAAGATCGCGGATACAAGTGGCCGAAATGAGTTTCCTTCGCAGGGTGGCTGGGCGCTCCCTTAGAGATAGGGTGAGAAGCACAGTCACTCGGGAGGAGCTCGGAGTAGAGCCGCTGCTCCTCCACATCGAGAGGAATCAGCTGAGGTGGCTCGGGCATCTTTTTCGGATGCCTCCTGGACGCCTCCCTGGGGAGGTGTTCCAGGCATGTGCCCCCGGGAAGAGGCCCCGGGGAAGACCCAGGACATGCTGGAGGGACTATGTCTCTCGGCTGGCCTGGGAACACCTCGGTGTTCTTCCCGAGGAGCTGGCCGAGGTGTCTGGGGAAAGGGAAGTTTGGGCTTCCATGCTTAGACTGCTGCCTCCGCGACCCGGTCCCGGATAAGCGGAAGAAGACGAGACGAGATGAGACTACTGTTGGGCCAATAAATCATAAATAAAACAGCTCAGATTTGTTTGTTTAAGTCGTTTGCCACTCCACTTTATTCTCGTGGGTTCACATACCGCTGCCGTTATTTTCCCCTAATCACGAGTTTGTTGGTCTTCCAAAATGGCGCAGGGTCTGTTTACTTCCGGTTTCGGGTGACGTCAGTGAAAGGGGTCTATACCAGCTAAAGTAACACTTTTTAGTCGTGGTCACAATTTTTAATAAATTTTTCATTCCAATACTCTCAGTGATTTGAATGTTTTGATGCCTTCAAAATGGTCACTAGGCTTGAAATCTTAGCCAGACCTAATGTTGAAATTCCTTGTATGGATGTTGCTTACGTCTTAAATGAAAAGAAGAAGTGTCCAACACCAAGGAGATCATCAGTGTAAATTATTTAGCACATAATGGCAAATAAAGACTTCATTATTCATAGCAAAGTGTTCTTCCTACCCTCAATTCTCATTCACACAGCTCAAACCTGCATTATCTCATCATGTTGAATGCTTCAAATGGCTGGGAAATGCTTGACTTCATGCTGACTTGTCACCATTTTGCCCTTACTTTTATTTCAGATCCCAGTGAGAGTCCTGCTGCTCTGATGATTGCGAGCTTGGATAATATCGTGATTACAGCTCTTAATGGATCTAGTCTGCAGATCTTGAAATTTCTGGACTCAAATGGGACCCATTCTTTGGATTTTAACCACAACGAGGAATCAGTGTGCTGGGTCACATCCTCTAGGTCAGCTGGGCAGCTCTGGTGTGCGAAGATGAGGAAACCAATCGGCTTTTCCAAAGAGCGGGAAATAAAATCAGGACAGAGTTTTCACAGTAAGACATTATTTCAGTTGTATTTGAATCCAATAATGCTTAAAAATTATGCTTTGTAACAATGTCTGATGACAAACACAGTTTTAAGTAAGATACAAAGGAGAGCTAGAGCAGGAATTGAAATAGATGTTCCAAGTTAAGAGACGTGGTAATGTGAATCAAGTCATAAAGGCGACAAGCATATGGGTCAGTAAACTAATACTCAAAGCAATTCATTTCTAATTGCCACACATCACATTTTATTCAGTGGATGCTCTCTTTTGTAGTCTGACTTATAGACAGCATTTTCATTTCGTTCATAAGCTATACATTATACCTTTATTGGAATTAATACATTTTGAAATAATAAATAATCATCTGATTTTAAACTGGGATGTCAGGGTGGCCAAATCAAATAAAATCCATTACTTAACCCACAAGCATTTGGGTTAACCACAAATTAAAACTAGATAACCTTTCGATTTCATAAAATCAGTGAAATTTAGTTCCCTCTGAAATTTGATCATTGTGATATATGTCTCATCTCTCATCTCATTATCTCTAGCCGCTTTATCCTTCTACAGGGTCGCAGGCAAGCTGGAGCCTATCCCAGCTGACTACGGGCGAAAGGCGGGGTACACCCTGGACAAGTCGCCAGATCATGTGATATATGTTTATTTCCGTAATATCTTTTTAAAAAACCATGCCATTTTATGGCTGGAAAGTTATTTAATTTGAGGGCATTCCCTAGCAAATAATGTGCATGAAATCACTCCCTTTGCACAGTCAAGCAGACAGAGGAAGTCTGTGTGTGCATGTGTATGCTTACCTTCAGCCTCCTCTTCTTCTTCTTCTTTTGGGTTTTACGGCAGCATCCAGTGTTGCATTACTGCCATCTACAGGTTTACCTTGACCATGCACTGACAGTTACATCATTCTGCCGCTAAATGAACAGCTGATCACACCGAGGTGCTCGCTGACTGTTGATATTTATTAGTTTGGTCCTGTATTTCCTTTCCTTCACAACATAATGTCTTCTTTCTTTCCGTTACTGTAGTCGGTCTTCCACATTTCATTCATACACTCACGCCCTCCATTTTTCTCTCCTGTTTCAAATTTGTATCCCACAATGCCTTGTGCGAACAAGGAAAGCCCACCATGTGATGCATGACGTAGTATCTTGTATTGCATCATGGTGAAGCAGGAAAAAATAGCGGAGAATTTAGGGCCCCATGGCCCTAAATTCATTAATTGTTATAATAATAATAATAATAATAATAATAATAATGAATAAAATTGGAAGTCTGTAATTCGAATTCAGTAGCTTTCAGTCCACTAAACAAAAATAATTGGGTGTCAGGGAAAATTCTTTTTATGACGTACACTTGAAAAATCTGAAAGGCAGTCTACTTTTAAACTTTTGGCAGTTAGATCTGGTGCTTTGTCCTTGCATTGCATTTAAAATATATTTTTTCAAGTGTGGCTAGCATCCTTATTTTCTCTTGATATGTTTGAGGCAAGGTGATTATCTGAAGTAAGGATAGTTAGATAACATACTTGTATATTCCTGTTTCATGAGAAAAGATTGCCATTCATGTACGCTAATTAATCCACATAGTAACAACTATTCTATTGACAGCAGACCACACCTTGGCTGATGTGTGCAGCATAGCAAGGTGGTGGGATTTGTATTATGTACTGCAGTGAAAGCACCAAGGTGCATCACAAAACTGTGAAGGATATTATTTTGAAACACAATGGCCATGTGATTTTATAAAAGCCATTAAAGAGCATATTTTTTTTTTTTTTGTGTGTGTGTGTGTGTGTGTGTGTGTGTGTGTGTGTGTGTGTGTGTGTGTTGTACTTGTTCAGTGGGCAAGTGGGAATAATAAACAATAGCCAAGCCATGAAATCTGTATATCTGCCCCTTCATATAAATTGGCATTTCTGTACAAACTTGCATTTTCAGCTAAAACAATTGGTGCAACTACTGATTGACCAATCAATCAATCAATCAATCAATCAATCAATCAATCAATCAATCAATCAATCAATCAATCAGTAGCTCTTTGCAGTGCTTAATGTGAATGAAATATTAACGTTTTGGAATTTTGGCCTATAAACTCTGTTTGCAACTGTTTATTTTAGTGCCATATTTCTGTGCCAGATTGCCACCTGGGTCCTTCTTCCATGCCAGTTTATTTTAACCTAGACAGAGTTGTGCGCTGTACGTTAGAAGTTAGAGTTTTCTATTCATTATTAAATTTGTTCTACTGGCATGTGCTGAGAGGTTCTGACAAGCTGCCATTATGTCTGATGACTGATGAAACCATGCACCTGTCTTGGTAATTGATTCATTCTGAAGATTTGTGAAAACAGCCTTACACTTGTCCCTTTGAGATTTACCATTGCTAATTCCAATTATATTTCTCACTGTGAGCCAAGTCCTAAATATTGTCACTGTTTTACTGCATCTCACCCCTTTTTATTTTTCCATTTAGGTATTGAACAAATGGTTATCGACTGGCTCACAGGAAACTTCTACTTTGTGGACCGAGCAAACAGCAGGATATTTGTTTGCAGCTGGAATGGAGAGACGTGTGTTACTATAATAGAACTGGACCTGTTGAATCCAAAAGGAATAGCTGTGGATCCTCTCATGGGGTATGTAAAATATGCATAAGGAACTGTATGTCAAATAAAACAAGGACACACCATTCTTAGTTTGGACACTGTTAATTATTTGCTGTTTAAATATTAAAATTCCGACACAACCCCTTGCTCCAAGGCTTTAAACATTTATACAAATGTGTCTTGAATGCTGCAGTCCTTAGGCTAAATGTTTCCTCTTCTCTGTAAGGAAATATTTGTGGCTGCTTGTGTAATTTCATAACTCATCTTGTCAGGAATTTCATTAGTATTCTATGATCTATGTGGCATCTCTCAGTATAAAACACCCCTGCAGAATGTTACTTTGCAGAATTTGTTTGGGTCTTTGTCCTGACACCACAAATATGGCACTGAACTGAGCCCGTGGAGTCGTCAGGTTGAGAGGTAATTGTGGAAATATTTGGGGAGACAGGACTGAAGGAGCACAAAGGCTCCTTGGAGGAAGAAATGGCAGTGTGATTATTCCAGTTATCAGTGGCTAAAAAGGAGCTCAGCTGTAATATGCCCAGTGAGATGAAACTAGGAGCTAAACAGAATTGGGATACCACTGTATTCATGAGACTACAAGGACAGAGAGAGCTTTGAGACTCAGTGCAGGTTTTTAATGACGCTCCTCTAAGTAATGCAGAGTCGTAGCACCAGTGTTTGAGGGAATAGAATAGAATGCCATTATTGTCACTGCACAAATGTACAACGAAATTTAGTTCATCATAGGGGCGCAAAGCCGCCGCGTACTTGCGCACCGCCACCCTTGGGCACTTCAGCCCAAGGCCGTCCCATGGTAACCTAACTGCATGTCTCTGAACTGTGGGGGAAACCAGAGCACCCGGAGGAAACCCACGCAGACATGGGGAGAACATACAAACTCCACACAGAAAGGCCCCTGTTGGCCGCTGGGCTTGAACCCAGAACCTTCTTGCTGTGAGGCAACAATGCTAACCACTTTCACTACCATGCTGCAAAGATTGTGTGTGAGTTGAGAATGAAATTAAACCAGTGTAGCTTTCATTATTTGTTGTCGTTGCTTGCTGCAGATAGTTTTCCTTTTTTTCTGTGACCTTTTTTCTGTGGCCTTCAGCAAGAGAAATGTGGGAAAAAACCCCAGAAAAAAATCATGGTTTTATGGATTGGATTGGAGTTTATGGATTGGAACACATAAATATGTCAGACTTAAATTCTGTAATATGGCATTGACTCTTTTGTTAAGCAAAATCATTCTGCTGTTTGTTCTAACAGATGTATTAGCACTAATGTGTCATTACAACAACACAGGCTATAGATCTGATGCAGCATTGAGGAAGTCACATATTTATCTCAGGTTATCAGCATGTCACTACATCAGGACCATTCTTCAGAGATTGTAATATAAACCAAACATTGCTGCCACACATATATATATATATATATATATATATATATATATATATATATATATATATATATATACTCAAGTAATATTTCTAAAGACTGGTCAGAGTGCCGACGCTGACCCCTGTCCACCGCCAAAAGCACCTTCAATGGGCACATGAGTATCAAAACTGGACCATGGAGCAGTGGAAGAAGGTGGCCTGGTCTGATGAATCACATTTTCTATCATGTGGACAGCTCACCTGCTGAAGAGATGGCACCAGGATGCACTATGGGAAGAAGGCAAGCCGGCAGAGGCAGTGTGATCCTGCTGGGAAACCTTGGGTCCTGGCATTCATGTGGATGTTACTTTGATATATACCACCTATCTAAACATTGTTGCACACCAAGTACACCCCTTCATGGCAGTGGTATTCCCTAATGGCAGTGGACTCTTTCAGCAGGACAGTGCTCCCTGCCACACTGCAAAAATGTTCAGAAATAGTTTGAGGAGCATGAGAAAGAGGCGGCACGGTGGTGTAGTGGTTAGCGCTGTCGCCTCACAGCAAGAAGGTCCGGGTTCGAGCCCTGTGGCCGGCGAGGGCCTTTCTGTGTGGAGTTTGCATGTTCTACCCGTGTCCGCGTGGGTTTCCTCTAGGTGCTTCGGTTTCCCCCACAGTCCAAAGACATGCAGGTTAGGTTAACTGGTGACTCTAAGGCCCTGTCCACATGGCAATGGATTCAGGTGACTCTGATACAATTGCTTATCGTTTAGGCCTGGCGTCCACACGGCACCGGCGTTTTGGGTGCCCAAAACGCAATCTTTTTGAGAACGGGTTCCAGAGTGGAAAGATCTGGCAACGTTGCCGTTGTGAAGTCGTCTGGATGAGTAGAACGGATTTGTTTACGATGACGTCACAACCACATGACTGTGAGTGCTTCACGCCGGGTAGAAGTGTAACGAATATCACCAGGAAAAAGCCTTACAGAGCACTAGTGAGAGTGAAACACGAGCTTGGATATTATTATTATTATTATGTTCAGTGTTAGTTCACAGTAGTAATGCAAGAAGCAGAATAGTGACAGTAATAGTGAAGCAAAAACATGCAATTGTACAAACACTGCAGCTGTACAGCAAAATATTCATTCATGAAATGGTCTGATTCTTAACACCAGTAGTGCCAATGATCTTCTCATTGCGATGCGATGCGAGTTGTCAACAAATCCTATAACTTGGTTCATGAAACGCGCTTACAAAATATTTTCACTGTGAATATTTATTGTGTAATGGTGCAAAGTGAGAGAGAGAGAAAGAGAGAGAGAGAGAGAGAGAGAGACTCTGCCCTTAGGGCAGAGTCAATCCCGCCAGCAAAAATAGGGGAAAAAAGGAGCGATCTCACCTCTTCAGATGTTGGTTTTAGTCCTACAGTACATTCCTCAAAAAGGGCGTAGAGGAGCAAATTAATCCATCAACGTCCATCAATGTCCAAACGAGATCACATGGGATTACCTTTCACAGGTGAGAAATAACAAATTAATCCATCAACGTGTAGTATTCAATTTATTCCGGACCATTAAAGACGCCGCCTTCCGCGTAGAATCATACGTCATCCTCGCCGCCATATTGGAAAGGTCAAAGCGGAGAATAAAGATTAGCTGCGTTTAACTGTACCAACAGGTTTGCCGTCCAAATGAGATCGCATGGGATTACCTTTCACAGGTGAGACTGGAAAATACTTTTCATTGTATTTGGTCATTATAATGTAATTTTACGAACAGATTTTCCTGACTTTGTGGCTAATATGAAGTCTCGCACATAATAGTTTATGCGCATGCGTCCTTACTTCTTCTATTGTTCTGGTGTCTCCGAAGGGACCGTCTTACAGCACCCCTAGAGGTGTGGCATGTGTATTGCATCGTTTTCAGCAAGCGTTGCGTTGCTATATGGACCTGATATTTTACTGATCGTTGCCCATTTGGACGCGATATATTTTTAAATAACATCTCGTTGCCATTGTTGTGTGGATGTAGCCTAAATTGACTGTAGGTGTGAATGTGAGTGTGAATGGTTGTCTGTGTCTATGTGTCAGCCCTGTGATGACCTGGCGACTTGTCCAGGGTGTACCCCGCCTCTCGCCCATAGTCAGCTGGGATAGGCTCCAGCTTGCCTGCGACCCTGTAGAAGGATAAAGCGGCTAGAGATAATGAGATGAGATGAGCATGAGAAAGAGTTCAGGGTGTTGGGTTGGTCTCGAAATTCCCCAGATCTCAAACCAATTGAGTATTTGTAGCATGTGTTTGGTAACCAAGTTTGATCCATGGAGGTCCAACCTAAAGGATCTGCTGTGAAGGTGATGGTACCAGATACCACAGCACACCTTCAGAAGTCATGTGTCATCCATGCATTGCGCGCACACACACACACAAAAGATGTAGTTAAAGATTGCAGTTCTCTTCAGAATCTTCTTTGGTGAAAATTTTCTTTCAGAACTGATCTGCTTTCAGGACTGCATTCATAGCCCTATAGTCTTAAGTGCTCACTAGCTCTAAATATACATACATACATACATACATACATACATACATACATACATACATAGACACCTTTTTGTAAAGTAATGCATATTTTCCATATAAACAGCAATAAAACATTTTTTGCAAAACTAGACTGGTTATACTGTGCTTTGCTGACAGTCTTCCTCTGAATCAGTCTTTTTTTTGAAAGAAAGAGAGTATCTTTGTGTGTTTTTTCCTACCCATATTTCACTGAATCTTCCCCCAGTACAACAACTGTCTAGTAGCTCACAAGTGCTATGTTACTAATGAATAGTTGCTTGCAGTGACAGTTCCCAATGATCGTATGACACATTTGTACATTCTGGGTATTGTAATGACAGAACGATGCTGGACGTGAATGCAGCAACAATAGAAAAAAAAAGAGAGAGAATTCTGCCAAAATGCTAGACTGAGAGATATAATAATGCAGTTCTGTTACAGAATAATATATACGGTACCATGGCAAATAGCACAATAAACATGTTTTGTGCCAAAACAACATAAATCAGTCGAAAGAATAATACAAAGCAAAAAGAATAAAATTAAGCTTTTTTTAAAAAAAAAAAAAGGCTAAACATATTTTTTCAAGGTACCGCCACTGACCAGCCAGCATGCTGTTTTTTAGAAGAAGCCTTTATTTGTCACATGTAAATTACAGCACAGTGAAATCCTTTTCTTTACATATCCCAGCTTAGGAAACTGGAGTCAGAGCACAGGGTCAGCCATGATACTTGGAGCAGATAGCATTAAGGGCCTTGCTCAAGGGCCCAGAAGTGGCAGCTTGGCAGTACTGGGGCTTGAATCCCTGACCTTCTTATCAGTAACCCTGACTTTAGCTGTTGAGCCACCACTGCCCACTGTTTTTTTTTTCTTCTTTCTGGCCTGCCATATCCCTTCAGTATCCTTCTGAGGTTGTGGTTCTCCTGATCAGTCCAAGTGACCTCGAGCTGATGTTGTGCAACAGTAGCAATGCTTACCTCCTGTCCTTTTGCCAACTATGGACATATTATCTAGGCACACTGGGCCTCTATCTGGTCCTTGTCATTGTATGTTAAGTGGGAGGTTATGTTACGAATCATCTCTGTTCTGAGCTGGGAACCTTGTCAAGAGCCTGTTTGAGTCACGGTGTTTTTGTTTTGGTTTTTCCGTGCACTTTTCTTTTTGTTATGCCATGTGTCTTTGTTTTGATTTCAGTCTTTTCTCTTCTCCACATTCTCTCATTGCTCTGTTGCTCAGTTGTGTTCGCTTGTTCAGTGTTACCTTGTTTGTCTAGTTGCTAGTTCCTCTCAATAAGTCCCTAGAATTGTTTGGTTCAAAATCACCTAATGTGTTTTGCATAGGTTCACTTGTGTCTTGCTTCAAATTACTACCGAACATTACAGTATTGTCTCAGCCGCCTCTGGATTGTGGTTGTGAGGTTAATTTTTGGGGCTGAACAAATTTCTGGAGCTGTTTAATTACAGTAGCAAAGAGTAGCAGAGGAAAGTGAAGCACCTTCATATTCTCAAGTGGTCTGCTTTATATGGTTGAGTGAAATGTTATGAAAATGGAATTAGATTTTTTTTTTCGGCAACTTTTCTCCTAGTGCACTCTTGGCTGTTTCCAGCAGCCCAATTTTCAGGATATCTCTATGGTTCCTTCACAGACAGGGGACTGGTTTGTGTAGCTGTTTGGTTCATTGGGTTCTGCCAGCTCTAGGCCTTCTTAAGTGCATGTCCCCAGTGTTGATACAGACCATTAAACTGAGGACGAACTTTACTTCTTTCTTTGCCTTTCCAACACTCCTGCACCAAAAGTTATTTTTCATAATGTAAAAGTTAATAGAACAGCTTCATAATAATCAAAGTACATGTCAAATACATCATAGTCTGACTACTTTTTTTTTTTTTTAGTAACCTGGTATTCAAGCTACTTAGTAATGGCAAGGTTCTAAACTACTTCTTTGGCTCAGTATTTTTTAGCTTATTAGTTACCCAGCTAATAATTGGAAACCACACTGTTCATGATCATACTTAACCTATCAACACATCATGTCACAAAGGCAATTTACCAGCTGGGGAAATGCAAGCTCACCATAGCTTCTCTCTCTGCAATTGTACCGGGTACACTGTTTCGCAATAGGGCTTCCATCTCAGTGTGACCAAATTAGCAGCATCTTTTCATTTTTATAATAAAAACTAATCTTAAACTTATTTCCATAAAAATGTCCATCATTCCTATGTGGTCTCCTCATTTTCATAGCTATATAAGGCCATTTTGGGATCTTATAACTATTAGCAGTGTTTTAAAATCACTTTAGATTGTAGGCTGTTACATTATAACATTATTACTGTACATCTGGAAATGACAGTCACAATGTTTGACTTTAAGAGCTGTGTATAAGAAAGAGGATCATCTTGATGGATATTAAAGTGGATATTTAAAAGAAAAGAGGGCTACCAAAGCTAACTGCTGACTACAGGCTAAAGTTATCTTCAACTAGCAGTAACTAGTTGCTCTTTTCAAATAAGAGCTAATGTCTGTATGCTCTTTGGAAATGTAATAGGCCTATAAAAACCTTAGCTTAATAATAATAATAATAATAATAATAATAATAATAATAATAATAAAGAACAATACAATTTTATTTGCACTACCCTTAGGCTAGTGACCATCGGTAAATTGCCTGGTTTGCCAACGCTATGTTATGACTACACTAAAATCAGCATCAAACTCCATATCCCAGACTGCTCCACAAACTAACACTATAAACATGGACTACCTGGACTACAGCAATCACACACCATGTTCAATGTCATATTCACAGTCATCTAATTATGGATCACACACATGATTCTGATTATTGTTTCTGGTTTTGACTCGGGTTTGTTTATCTGGTTTTCTGTCGTTTGCCTTGATGTCCGATACCCTGTTTGTGCATGGCCTGATCTCATGCCTGCCTTTCCACTTTGACTGCGCCTAGTGTTTTTGGAACTGTTTTTGTGTTTGGCAGTTTTTCTTTTTTTTTTATAAAGCATTTTCCACAACTATCACTGTCTCTGCCGTTCTCACCGTCTCTTTCAGTTCCTTTTTCATATGAGACAGCTTGCACAAACACAAAACCTTTTAGTTCAAAGCAACATAAAAATTCAGCTAAAAATGGTGTAAGAGTCACATTCTTGTATAGCTATGTTTCATGCTTAATGCATAAATCTCAGCTTAATGATTCTCTTTGACCTGTAGAACATCTAGCTATGAGTATTTGCACACTTTCATTCAGTGTGCTAAGCTAAGCAGTTCTGTTTCAGACTGCACACAAACACACACACTCTTGGTGGCTAAGGAAAACAAAAGGGATTTATTTCATAAAGGTTAAAGTATCCCCTTAAGTGTCAGCAATTACTCTTCTCTGATTATCTTTGGAAAGACTTTTTGGTGCTTTCTGAAAACAGGCACTGGTCTGTTTGTCATGCTTCTTATTCCCTCCATGCCTAATCCTCAATGAGAAAATCCTGTGCTGCAAAGGCTTTTTGCATACCCTGTTATACCTCTGTCGAATAGGCACAGTGGTACTCCTCTGTTCACTGGAGATTAGCTTTTGTATCTTTGTAATGCCTATGGAAATGAGCATAATATGTTAGCAATGGAAATACTTACTTTCTGACATTATTAGGTTTAGAGGGCTTACGTGAATGTAATTTGTAAGTATTTTCATTTCTGATTATTTTCTCTCACATTTAGCCATGGTCTCTATGTGGCTTCTGCTGTGTTCTCAGTGTTAGGAGATGTGAGAATAACAAAAGGGTTGAATCTAGAGGTTTAATCTGTAGGCCTTGTAATAGTAAAGACATGTAAGCACACGTATACCACAGTGGTTTTGAATTCTTAAATCTGATTCTTCAGTAAGTGTTGATTAATTTCCGGTAACATTACAGCTTGGAAAAGTAGTTCAGACTGCAAATATGTTACTGTTTTTATTGTAAGAACTTGTTCACAGGGACTTGTATGGAGGACACCCCACATAAAACAAATGCAAAGTTTTCTGCCACAGAAGAGTCTTCAGTACAGAGATTGTTGTGCTTTGTGTGTGGGTTTTTTTTTTTGTGACATTTTTTGTCTTATTAACTTCAAAAGAGAAAGAAGAGTGAGGCTAAAGAAGGCACTCCAGTGAGTGTGTGTGCGCTCATTGCTCACTTGTGTGTGCATGCGTGTGTTCACTGCTTCAGATGGGTAGGAATTTCACTGTGCTTGAGTCAGAGGTGGAGAAAGTACCCAACTTCATTACTTAAGTCAAAGTACAGATCCCACTGGTCAAATATTACTCCGATACAAGTGAAAGTTGTCCAGTCAAATTTTTATTTAAGTACTGAAGTACTTGCTTTTAAAAACACTTTAGTATTAAAAATACATTTTCTGTCAACACATCATTGTATTATTGCCACAACGCTTACAAAACCTAACGCCGTTACCAAAGACAGAAATGTGAATTCACAAAATGAACACATGCTGTGCCATCATGGTGGTTTAACGTTAAGCTAGCTAGTTAGTGAAATGCCACCTGACATGCTAGCAAACATTTCAAACTCGAAATCATATTGGGTAGCTAACGCTACTAGAAAAGAAAGATTTCTATATTCTGTTTATTTGGCAAGATTATGCTAAAACATATTTATGAAAGGACTTCAGATAAGTTAACGTTATTCATGTTAGCATCAGTTTTTACATGCGAACTAACAGTGTCCAAGTTAACCGTGGACAAGGCTATGGCAACTTGGCGGGAAAATCCATAGAAAGTTATTTGACTAACCAGACTGCATAGCTATTGCAATGTTATGACTAGCTCTAAAAGCACAGGCAACTTTGTTGCAAGCTTTCTCTTGAAATAAAATGTTTATATACCTCAATATGCTTCCGCAGGTCAGACGGCGAGTTTTTGTAGGTTCTGATGTGGTTCGTTTTTGGCAAACAAAGCAAACATTTAAAACGGAATGAATCTTTATTCCTTTCAGAAAACTGAAACATGGGTTTGAGGTATGGCCATGGGTGTGTGCATTCCCCAGAAGAATCACCTCCTTCTATTCTGCCATCAACTGATTGTGTTCCAATAATGCTGCTGAGAAATCATTGATCTTGATTTTATACAGTCTATGGATGTGACATGACCCTAGTGATTACTGATAGGCTGTCTCAGTGTCACCTGCGAAAAAAACAATTATGTTTTAGAAAAGAAAAGAAAAACCATCCACTTTCAAAGTTGCTTCATAGTAATGAGTAACGAGGACCTTGATAGAAATGTAGTGGAGTAAAAAGTACAATATTTGCCTTTCAAATGTAGTGAAGTTAAAGTCATAAGTTTCCAAAAAAAAAATACTCAAGTAAAGTACAGATACTCAAAAAGTGTACTTAAGTACAGTACTCAAGTAAATATACTTTGTTACTGTCCATGTCTGGCTTGAGTGTACATGTGACAAAGTCTTTTCTTCTTCTTCTATGACATGATAACAGGACCCTGTTTTGAGGATGTTCCATTACATGCAACTATGAATTAATAAGTATGGATTTGTTCTATAATTAATATGAGAAAAGTGCTTGCATAAAAAGGAACAACACACTTCTAGACATGCTGTTGTAGGAAAATAATGATCTCTGGGGGGTTCAGAGTAACTCTGCTTCGCATCAGGTTGCAGCACACCATCCTGTCATTGATTATTTTCCTGTAACAGCATCCATCCATTATCTGTAACCACTTATCCTGTGCAGGGTCGCGGGCAAGCTGGAGCCTATCCCAGCTGACTGTGGGCAAGAGGCGGGGTACACCCTGGACAAGGGCAATTCCATGTAAATGTCAACCTCACCATGCAAAAATAAAGCAACATGTAATACATCAAAACCACTCCCAGAGATATCACCTAGGCCTGTATTTTACAGATGTGAATAAGTTGAACCAATTTGTCACAAGAATTGTTCCCTTCACCTTATTGTCAGTCTTTCTTTCTTATAATGTAAAACCCAAGCTAAAATCAACTTTGATCATGTACAATTCTATATTATTGCCACAAGCCACAGAAATGTATGCTAAAATCCACAAAACAGCAAAACAATAGCCATCCTAAATATTATTTAAGAACTTTGATAGTTTTAGCTGATATTTAGAGAGTTTTTCAAAGGGTTATGGTGGTTAAATTGCTGATTTTCTAAACATATGCCATGTCTATTTCAGACGCGTCGCATCCATAACGGAATTTCGTCACATCCATAACGCTGACTTTTCCTTCCGAAACTCTGCATGAAATACAAAATATTTTAAACGAAGATTTTTTAATATTCACCTTGGACCCCTCTATCAAATGGATATCTCCATTTCGACATTAGGTTTACAATTTCACAGAGTTTGATAAAAATGTACAGTCACCCAAGAAAAGTGATACTTTTTCTGTCACATCCATAACGCATCTTTTATTGGCATTTCCTGGCATGCCCTAGATGTACTATGGGAATTGTTCTTGTTCTATCACTTCTCCAGTATGGTACAGCCTTAAAATATGCAACACCTGTTTAAATACTGGGGGACAATAAAACATGCACTGGGTCATTTGTTGCCATTTTGAGTTCAAGTGTCACGTCCATAACACTGGAATTGCTCACAAGTCGCCAGATCATCACCAGGCTGACACATGGAGACAAACAACCATTTACACCTACCGTCAATTTAGAGCCACGAATTAGCCTAACCTGCATGTCTTTGGACTGTGGGGGAAACCGGAGCACCCGGAGGAAACCCACACAGACATGGGGAGAACATGCAAACTCCACACAGCCCCCCGTCGAGCCCCCCATCAGCCGCTGGGCTTGAACCCAGAGCTGTAAGGCGACAGTGCTAACCACTACACCACTGTGCCACCCTCTAACAGCATGTCCTGTCATATATTTTATTCTTTATATACTGGAAAACTGCTTCTTTTGTTCTGCTTCCTCTAATTAGCAGGATGTGATACACAGCTGCATGCCAATGAGAGGAGCACAGGTCTGTAAATCTGAACTGTGGTGGGTTTCCCAAAAGCCTCTTAACGCTAAAGGCCAATTTATGCTGACAATGCAGTCCTCGCAGACGGTGTCGCAGATAGCATCTGCGTAGCCCCCCCACCTTCGCAGACGCTCTGCGCGCACCTCCCAAAAATTGTAACCACCGCAGAAGCCTTGCAGACAAGAGGGCTCTGATTGGTCCATTCTACATCCACTGTACACGCACTTCTGCTTCCCTACTTTCCCGGTTTGTTTTGTTTTCACGACCACCATTTTTAAAAATACGAGCGAAGATGGAGCAGCACGAAGAGCGGTTGATCGAGGAAGTGAGGAAGTACGTACATCTATACGACTCCAGTTCTAGTCATTATAAGTAACCGGAGGATAAACACTCCACTAACCACACCCACCAACTACTCCTAGCAATTTCGCGCCCCCTTGCATTGTAGTGGTGAATAACATCGTGCACGCCTATTACTCCCCGCTCAACGATAAATTACAACTGTCTGCGAAAAGCTATCTGCGAAAGCCTTGTCACAAGAGCATGCAGAGGCCTTAAGAGCAATTTAACTAGACAGGGACACTCTAACGAGTGCAAACCCCGCCTTTTCCCTATTAAAATACATTGGGCGAAAATTTCGAAGTTCTGCCATGACCTTGACCTTTGACCTCCAAAATTTAATGGTTTCCTTCCTGGGTGATTGGCAACACATGTACAAAATTTGGTCCAAATCGATCCATTGGTTCTTGAGATATCTTGCAGACACACAGACAGACAGACAGACAGACAGATACACACACACAGACTGACGCAGGTGAAAATAATAACCCCTCCGACTACTGTCGGCGGGGTTAATAATAACCCCTCCGACTACTGTCGGCGGGGTTAACTAGGAGAGAGAGCGTTCATTGTTCTGCTCGCTCTACCATTTAAAGATGATCTTTGTGCTGCGATGCTTTTGGGAAACTTGACACTTATGGTTTACTTCGGACACTGGGGTGCTGTGTTTAAGAAGTTTTGGGAAAGGTTTGTTTGCTTAATTTTCCCTTGGAATTTCTCCTCAACTTTGTTGCCAGGGATTGTTGATGGTGTTGTCTTTCAGTTGAAAATGAAAATGCTATTCAGGGAATAAGAGGTAGGAAACACTTTGTTTAACCCCACGTCAGAGAGTTCTGGTTGATTTCCTCAAAACAAATGCAGCATAAAATGGCAAGAGATGTTTTCTTGTTATAAATGGTGCATGTGACTGAAATTTGATTTGGACCAAAATGAAAGCAGAGCTGTGTGCTGAACTTTATATCTAGTCACTCAGTGTTTGTTGGTTTGGTAATCTGTCTTGCTGGTGAAATGAGTGGAATTTTGACTGTGTTCCTTTGAGAGTAATGACATGGGCAAATATTTGTGCATCTCTAGTGCATATATTTTTGATTTATAAGAGTGTCTGTTAAATTGATTGTAAAGGAAAAAAACTCAGATGAGATGCATGGCTCGAGTCAAAGTGCTGAGTCAAACTGATTTTGAGTTCTCTTTGAAGAGGGTTTGTTTTTAATAAAAACAAATGGTGTTATATTTTCAATATAATTTGTCTGGGGCAAAGATAGTAATTTATCATGTTTTGAAATGATTCTGACATGGTATAGATTTGTCAATTCAGTGTTGCTGATAATAATCCTGAGGGGAAATTGAGAAGACATTTGTTTAATACACACTATGAATCATCATACATTTATAACTTAAATTTTTCTCTCATTATCTCTAGCTGCTTTATCCTGTTCTACAGGGTCGCAGGCAAGCTGGAGCCTATCCCAGCTGACTACGGGCGAAAGGCGGGGTACACCCTGGACAAGTCGCCAGGTCATCACAGGGCTGACACATAGACACAGACAACCATTCACACTCACATTCACACCTACGGTCAATTTAGAGTCACCAGTTAACCTAACCTGCATGTCTTTGGACTGTGGGGGAAACCGGAGCACCTGGAGGAAACCCACGCGGACACGGGGAGAACATGCAAACTCCACACAGAAAGGCCCTCGCCGGCCATGGGGCTCGAACCCGGACCTTCTTGCTGTGAGGCGACAGTGCTAACCACTACACCACCGTGCTGCCCTAAGTTTAATAAAGTTTTTATTAAAAAATAAATTGGTTCAGTTTAAAATGAGGATAATAATTAATATCTGTAAATAGTAACAATATCAAAATGTTCAATCAGTACCAGTTCCAATCAGTTATAAAGACAGCTATAATGGCCACAATATCTCAAAGTGTATTGTGACATCATCCATCATATCAAATCATGGCCAAAGGTGTGTGGATTCCTGATTATCACAGTCATATAAGCTGTTTAAACATCTCATTTCATATTTAGTCACCCTTTGCTGTTATAACCTCTTTTCTGAGAAGGCTTTCCACTAGACTTTGGGGCGTGGCTGTGAGGATTTGCTCCTTCAGCCACAAGGGTAACAGTGAAGTTAGGAGTGAGTCCTGGGATGCAGTTTTTTCCCCCTTTTTTCCCCAATTCATCCCAAAGGTGTTCAGTGAGCTTGAGCTCAGGGCTCTGTGCAGGTCACTCAAGTTCTTCCACTCCAACCTTGGCGAACCATGTCTTCATGGAGCTCGCTTTGTGCATAGGGCATTGTCATGCTTCAATAAGTCAATTAATTATAATTTTAGGAAGGGAAGTTTTAATGCTACAGCATGCAAAGACATTCTATACAACTGTGTGATGGCCAGGTGTCCACATACTTTTGACTATATAGTGAGAGTAAAAGGGTAACAACTCAAAGTGTACATTTACTTGTACTATTATTATTGGATCAAAAATCTTGGTGGATTTTAGAAGGGTTTTTGTTTTTTTTTGTTTTAGTTTTTGTTTGACAGTCCCCACTTATACAGTGGTGCTTGAAAGTTTGTGAACCCTTTAGAATTTTCTATATTTCTCCATAAATATGACCTAAAACATCGTCAGATTTTCACACAAGTCCTAGAAAGTAAATAAAGAGAACCCAGTTAAACAAATGAGAAAAATATTATACTTGGTAATTTATTTATTGAGGAAAATGATCCAATATTACATATCTGTGAGTGGCAAAAGTATGTGAACCTTTGCTTTCAGTATCTGGTGTGGCCCCCTTGTGCAGCAATAACTGCAGCTAAACGTTTCCAGTAACTGTTGATCAGTCTTGCACACCAGCTTGGAGGAATTTTAGCCCATTCCTCCATACAGAACAGCTTCAACTCTGGGATGTTGCTGGGTTTCCTCACATGAACTGCTCGCTTCAGGTCCTTCCACAACATTTCGATTGGATTAAGGTCAGGACTTTGACTTGGCCATTCCAAAACATTAACTTTATTCTTCTTTAACCATTCTTTGATAGAACAACTTGTGTGCTTAGGGTTGTTGTCTTGCTGCATGACCCACCTTCTCTTGAGATTCAGTTCATGGACAGATGTCCTGACATTTTCCTTTAGAATTCACTGGTATAATTCAGAATTCATTGTTCCATCAACGATGGCAAGCCATCCTGGCCCAGATGCAGCAAAAGAGGCCCAAACCATGATACTACCACCATCATATTTCACATATGGGATAAGGTTCTTATGCTGGAGTGCAGTGTTTTCTTTTCTCCAAACATAATGCTTCTCATTTAAACCAAAACATTCTATTTTAGTCTCATCTCTCCACCAAACATTTTTTTCAATAGCCTTCTGGCTTGTCCACATGATCTTTAACAAACTGCAGACGAGCAGCAATGTTCTTTTTGGACAGCAGTGGCTTTCTCCTTGCAACCCTGCCATGCACACCATTGTTGTTCAGTGTTCTCCTGATGGTGGACTCATGAACATTAACATTAGCCAATGTGAGAGAGGCCTTCAGTTGCTTAGAACAGCATTTCTCAAACTTTTTTCAGTCACGGCACCCTTCAGAAGTATGCAAATTCTCAAGGCACCCCCATATAAAATATACACAGTCACGCTGACCATACGCTGACCCTGGCAGTAATGTTGTGACATGGGAAAGGGGGCCGTGAGACAAATTTTGATGATGCATGAGGTGGCGATGATCTGCATTAGTGTAACTATCATTTTTTTGGAATTTTAATTCATTTTATTCATTTCAGTGTTAAAATTATATATTCTTTGATGGCACCCCTAACGAAGCCAGATGGCACCCCGGTTGAGAAAGGCTGGCTTAGAAGTTACCCTGGGGTCCTTTGTAACCTCGCTGACTATTACATGCCTTGCTCTTAGAGCAGGGGCGGGCAATTATTTTTTCCATGGGGCCACATGAGAAACAGAAAATTTTGTGGAGGGCCGGACCAAAAGGCTGAACTAAATTCTGCATAATATTAATTGTATTTCTTTATATAAAGCAGTAAATAACAGTTTTTACAAGCTGCTAAGACTGGTAAGAGTATGGAAAAAATGAGGTTGCCTTACAAAAAAAATGTCATTTATTCAGTCAAATTTCCCAAAACAATGGTTAACAAAATGTGAACATTTGTACCATTTTTTTTCAGTCACGTTCACCCCAAAACACAATAAAGACATCACAATATTGTCTTTTTACTCCAAATATCAAGCAAGATACATCATATTATAATAATGATGCCCACATTTGTAGTCTAATCACCTCATTTGGTCTTTTTCAGTTTTTCGGATCTGCTCTCCGCAAACTAAACACACGGCTTCATCTCTGACTTCAGTAAATAAATACTTAGTCCATGTTTTGTTGAAAGCCCTGCATTCAGCATCTACCTTTCTTCTTTTTGCGGACATTTTGGGGGCTAAAGTCTTCTTGTGACCTGCTCGCAACAACGTCGATTCGGTGTAGGTATCAGATCTACAGATCAGCTCCGGCGCCTGCTGGTGACGTCACACTATGTGATTGGCTGGACTGTTTGAAGGATGACGTACAAGTTTGTGGTTGGTCTGGACAAATTACGGAAGTAGTTATCGCGGGATTAGGTTTCGTGGGATTTCATGTCGCGCACATTGCGTTTTTGTTGAACACAACTTCAAAATAAAAGCAATGCACATTCAGTCCGTGCATGGGGCAAAATTAGAAAATACGTTTATTTTGTAATTTCTAATTAACCTTACGCGGGCCAGTCAGAATGAACCAAAGGGCCGGATGCGGCCCGCGGGCCGTAAAATGCCCAGGTCTGTCTTAGAGTGATCTTTGTTGGTCGACCACACCTGGGGAGGATAACAATGGTCTTGAATTTCCTCCATTTGTACACAATCTGTCTGACTGTGGATTGGTGGAGTCCAAACTCTTTAGAGATGGTTTTGTAACCTTTTCCAGCCTGATGAGCATCAACAACGCTTTTTCTGAGGTCCAAAGGAGAAATCTCCTTTGTTAGTGCCATGATACACTTCCACAAACATGTGTTATGAAGATCAGACTTTGATCGATCCCTGTTCTTTAAATAAAACAGGGTGCCCACTCACACCTGATTGTCATCCCATTGATTGAAAACACCTGACTCTAATTTCACCTTCAAATTAACTGCTAATCCTAGAGGTTCACATACTTTTGCCAGTCACAGATATGTAATATTGGATCATTTTCCTCAATAAATAAATGACCAAGCATAATATTTTTGTCTCATTTGTTTAACTGGGTTCGCTTTATCTACTGTACTGTTAGGACTTGTGTGAAAATCTGATGATGTTTTAGGACATATTTATGCAGAAATATAGAAAATTCTAAAGGGTTCACAAACTTTCAAGCACCACGGTGTAGTCCATCAGTAAAATAATAAAATTCATGAGGATTGATGCCTCATAGTTGTTACATGGTCCCAGGTTCAATCCTGAGACTGGATTTCTATCTGTTTGGAGCTTCTGTGCATGTTCTTCCCATGTCCATGTGGGTGTCCTCTGGTTTTACTAGTTGTCTCCCACCTTTCAAAAACATGCTATTAGGTGTATTGGCTCTGATAAATTGTAAGGTGGGACTGAGTGTGTAAATGCTGTATGTGTGCATATGGACTTTGATGGACTGGTGTCTTATTCTGGGTTTGTTCCCACTTTGCATTCAGTGTTCCTGGGTCAGGATCCAGATCCACCATGACCCTGACCAGAAAAAAGCACTTGCTGTCGAAGAATGAATGACTGAATGTGCAGTTATTGATATGATGTTTGATTATTTAGTTACTAATTCAACAGCACCTGCTTGTCAAAAAATGTGACCTTTGCATTCCAGGTGCATTTTACACCTGCTCAGAGACAGAGCTGTGCTAAAAAAAGATTAAATAAATTTATCAGTCTGGTCTTAAAGCAGTCTCATGTGACCCTGTTTCTTTTCATAGATTAAGAGCTTCCTGCTGCCTTTATGTCACCTGACATCAGTTAATCACATGTAGAAGATGTTGCCCCTTAGAGTAACCGACTTTACAGTTCACCTCCATTCTATGGTGTCATGTCTGCTGGTGAAATCAGGACTTGTTAGGAATGAAAGGTTGTGGCCTAGAGTTACCATATATCATATTGCTTATTCAACTTAAATTCTGGGGGAAAATATTGAAGCTTTTTTCCCCCAAAATGGTCAGCTGGGGAGAGTTGAGACAGTTCATGATTGAGTTTTTTTCTTGTCGTTTAAAAATCTCATCTCATTATCTCTAGCCGCTTTATCCTGTTCTACAGGGTCGCAGGCAAGCTGGAGCCTATCCCAGCTGACTACGGGCGAAAGGCAGGGTACACCCTGGACAAGTCACCAGGTCATCACAGGGCTGACACTTTGCCCATGTTTACATTAGACCGTATCAGCGGATCATCAGATTAACGTTTTTAAAATGATTAGCGTGCACACAGCAACACCAATACACGATTTGCGTGTACACAGCAATACCAATACACGGATACGCTCGGCTCCGCAGGCATCCTGCGCTCCAAATCACTCCGCCCTGAACAGCGAGTGCCCTCTGGAGGGTGCGCACTCCGGCCTTGCGCAGCTCACAGAGCACGCGAGTGAAGTGAACAAGCTGTGATTCGGGACTGAGCCGCTGTGTGTGTGATCCCAGCGCATATCACTTACCACTTGCAAGTGGAAGGATGGCAAGCCTAAAGACAATCATAACTACACAATGGGCAGTATTTGCATCAGTATTTGCAGTATTTTCATACTTTTATACTCTTTAATGAAAGGTGATACAAGGCGGAAGTCCGCGCCATTTTTCAGCAGTCGTGTCACATGACCAACGCCAGCGAATCAGGAAGGTGGATGTCACAGTGACGTTGTCCAATGAGACGCCAGCTAGAGCTCAGCACAGCGTATCTGCGTATTCTGAATGTTTACACAGCACCGGAGCTGACACGATCTGGATTGAATACGTGGACGCTGGCGGATTCCCGTTTCCCGGCGTTTCCAGGCGGTTTAATGTAAACGGACAGTGCATCCACGAAGAAAACGAGACAGATATGGTCTAATGTAAACGTAGCCATAGACACAGAACCATTCACACTCACATTCACACCTACGGTCAATTTAGAGTCACCAGTTAACCTAACCTGCATGTCTTTGGACTGTGGGGAAAACCGGAGCAAACCCACACAGACACGGGGAGAACATGCAAACTTCGCACAGAAAGGCCCTCGCCGGCCACGGGGCTCGAACCCAGACCTTCTTGCTGTGAGGCGACAGCGCTGACCACTATACCACCGTGCCACCCGTTTAAAAATATAAAATTGTATATTTTTTTGTGAAAAATATGGGAATATCCCTTCATGAAGGTTAAGCTTATGTCATTCCTTCTTTGGAATGGAACTGTTTTCTCTGGTCAGCTTTTGGGTAAACTGACATTTTTTTATCGCTTTACCAGCATTGTGTGTTCATACAGTTTATATGTTACAAGTTTTGATAAATGAAAATTAAACAGGTATTTTAGTTTTGCTCCATGTTTCCCCATGATGTCCCAAGTCTCCCAAAATAATGCCCCATATCTTCCCTCAATGTCCTGTGTCTCCCCACAAAATAATAATAATAATAATAATAATAATAATGACAGAAAAAGCCTGAAGTCCAGTATATGTGACAAGCTGAGACATTAATGCTGTGACAGAAGGGTATAGTAAATCCTCTCTCATGCAATATGAACATGACTGCTACCTGCAAAGAACTTCACACAATCCACACAAGCTGAAAACTTGTCTCAAGTCTCCCCGCTCTCCCTTACTCAATACTTTAGGAGAGCCATTCATTATCTGTAACTGCTTATCCTGTGCAGGGTCGCGGGAAAGCTGGAGCCTATCCCAACTGACTGTGGGCGAGAGGCAGGGTACATCCTGGACAAGTCACCAGGTCATCACAAGGCTGACACAGAGACAAACAACCATTCACACTCACATTCACACCTACGGTCAATTTAGAGCCACTGATTAGCCTAACCTGCATGTCTTTGGACTGTGGGGGAAACCGGAGCACCCAGAAGAAACCCACGTAGACACAGGGAGAACATGCAAACTCCACACAGAAAGGCTCCCATTGGCTTTTGGGCTCAAACCCAGAACCTTCTTGCTGTGAGGCGACAGTGCTAACCACTACACCACCGTGCTGCCACTTTAGCAGATCTTGATTTGCATCAAATCATCTGAATTAATTCTAATACATTTCTTCCAAAAAGGCACAAAGTGTAAGAGCATACAATGTTTCTCTGATGTACAGAACCATTTCTATCATAAGAGACCCTATATGACCAAAAGTCAAAAAAGGACACCAGACATATGCACCCATACATTGCCATTTTTCAAATGATTGCCACAATGTTGGAGTCACGGAATTGTCTAAAATGTCTTTGTATGCTGTATGATTTCTCTTCAATGGAACTATCTGGCCTAGTTCAGACATATTTATACCTCCTGCAAACAAAGTTTGGGGGGATATATCGGAATCACCCTGTCCATCCGTCCATCCGCCCATGTGTTTGTAAGCGCAGTTCCTCCTAAACAGTTTGATGGATTTTGATGAAACTTTACACAGTTGCAGTATACCACCTGAAGATTTGCATGAAGGGAAATAATCCCGGTGCGATGTTTCAAAGGGAAATAATTCAACTTATTCCCTTACATATGGCAATATACTGTATGATGACAGGCTTGTAAGCGGGGGGTGTTCTATAGTGAGTTTACTCACCGTTCTAGTTGATTGTGACACTGCTCCTGTGCACAATGCAAGCTCAATAAAGACTTGGCTTAAAAGGTTGTCGTGGAATAACTCTAGTGGTCTGATAAGAGAGCCCTGACCTCAGTCACAATGAACACTTTTGGGATCAACTGGAATTTTGACTTCACTCCAGGCCTCCTCACCTGATGTCAGTGCTTGACCTCATTACTGCTCCTGTGGCTGAATGGACAAATCCCCACAGCCACACTAATTCTGGAAAGGAATTTTCAACAAACACACATGGGTGTGCCTGTCAGGTGTCCACATACTTTTGGCCATACATATAATGTATATTGTAAAGACTGAAAGAAGTAAAGTGGGATTATGGAGTGGATAAAATCGATACATCAGAAGTATGAGTGAAATATTTGTTTCCCCACACAGAGGCTGAGGAAAGTAAAAATGAAAAGTGAAAAATGTGTCTCCCTTTATCAATACTTTTACTTTGGGGCTAGTTTCAGATCTTTGTGTGTTTTTTGAGATGTAGTTGGGTTGGAAATATTGCTGAAACCCGTCTACCCTGATAAATCATATCTTGATCACGGTTGAACATATCTAAACCTCTCAAAACAAGCTGCTAGACTGTATGCTGGATGACTATGATGCTGATACTCAACTGTCTATTGCAGGGTTACTGTAAAAATCCACAATATAATAGCATATAGCATAAGTCAAGTGTGATGACCTATTAACTTAATTTAGTTTGAGGCGATGTCTTTATTAATGTTGTCTTGCACCAACAGAATCAATGTTCCTGAGCCCCTGCTGACTTGGGCCAGTGTTATTATTCATACCTGTCATTAAACCTGAGTCTAATAGTATTTCAGTGGTTAAGGTCCTGATCTAGTGAGTGGAGAGAACTGTAGAAGGTCAATTGAAACATAAAGCTGCTGTCGAGCGCTTACACAAAACCCTTACTTGTCAGGTTTGTAGTGGTGATATAGACATGTAATTAGGTTAGGTTAACAGAGGATGGCTTGGGGCTGAAGTGCCCAAGAGTGCGGCACGCGCATACGCAGCAGCTTTCAACATTTGCTATGATGAACTAAATTTCGTTGTAAATTTGTGCAGAGACAATAAAGACATTCTATTCTATTCTATTCTTTCCATTTTGTTATAATGGATTTAATAGTGCTCCCTGGGATATTCAAAGTTTGGGATATTTTTTATAACCCAAACCTGATCTACAGTGGTGCTTGAAAGTTTGTGAACCCTTTAGGATTTTCTATATTTCTGCATAAATATAGCATAAAACATCATCAGATTTTCACACAAGTCCTAAAAGTAGATAAAGAGAGCCCAGTTAAACAAATGAGACAAAAATATTATACTTGGTCATTTATTTATTGAGGAAAATGATCCAATATTACATATCTGTGAGTGGCAAAAGTATGAGAACCTTTGATTTCAGTATCTGATGTGACCACCTTGTGCAGCAATAACTGCAGCTAAACATTTCTGGTAACTTTTGATCAGTTCTGCACACTGGCTTGGAGGACTTTTAGTCCATTCCTCCATACAGAACAGCTTCAACTCTGGGATGTTGGTGGGTTTCCTCACATGAACTGCTCGCTTCAGGTCCTTCGACAACATTTCAATTGGATTAAGGTCAAGACTTTGACTTGGCCATTCCAAAAACATTAACTTTCTTCTTTTTTAACCATTCTTTGGTAGAACAACTTGTGTGCTTATGGTCATTGTCTTGCTGCATGACCCACCTTCTCTTGAGATTCAGTTCATGGACAGATGTCTTGACCTTTTCCTTTAGAATTCACTGGTATGATTCAGAATTCATTGTTCCATCAATGACAGCAAGCCATCCTGGCCCAGATGCAATAAAACAGGCCCAAACTATGATACTACCACCACCATGTTTCACAGATGGGATAAGGTTCTTATGCTGGAATGCAGTGTTTTCCTTTCTCCAAACATAATGCTTCTCATTTAAACCAAAAAGTTCTATTTTGGTCTCATCCGTCCACAAAACATTTTTCCAATAGCCTTCTGGCTTGTCCACATGATCTTTGGCAAATTGCAGATGAGCAGCAATGTTCTTTTTGGACAGCAGTGGCTTTCTCCTTGCAACCCTGCCATGCACACCATTGTTATTCAGTGTTCTCCTGATGGTGGACTCATGAACATTAACATTAGCCAATGTGAGAGAGGCCTTCAGTTGCTTAGAAGTTACCCTGGGGTCATTTGTGACCTCGCTGACTATTACACGCCTTGCTCTTAGAGTGACCTTTGTTGGTCGACCACACCTGGGGAGGATGACAATGGTCTTGAATTTCCTCCATTTGTACACAACCTGTCTGACTGTGGATTGGTGGAGTCCAAACTCTTTAGAGATGGTTTTGTAACCTTTTCCAGCCTGATGAGCATCAACAGCGCTTTTTCTGAGGTCCTCAGAAATCTCCTTTGTTCGTCCCATGATACACTTCCACAAATGTGTTGTGAAGATCAGACTTTGATAGATCCCTGTTCTTTAAATAAAACAGGGTGCCCACTCACATCTGATTGTCATCCCATTGATTGAAAACACCTGACTCTAATTTCACCTTCAAATTAACTGCTAATCCTAGAGGTTCACATACTTTTGCCACTCACAGATATGTAATATCGGATCATTTTCCTCAATAAATAAATGACCAAGTATAATATTTTTGTCCCATTTGTTTAACTGGGTTCTCTTTATCTACTTTTAGGACTTGTGTGAAAATCTGATGATGTTTTAGGTCATATTTATGCAGAAATATAGAAAATTCTAAAGGGTTCACAAACTTTCAAGCACCACTGTATACTTCTCCACAACTTTGTCTCTGACCTGTTTGGAGTGCTCCTTGGTTTTCATGTTGCTTACTTAGTAGTGTAGCAGAGTCAAGGTCCTTCCAGAACAGGTTGATTTATACAGATATCATGTGACATTTTGATTGCACACAGGTGGATCTTAATCAACTAATTATGTGACTTATGAAGTGAATTGGTTGGACCAGCTCTTATTTAGGGGTTTCATATGAAAGGGGGTGAATACCTATGCACACTCCAGATTTCTGTTTTTTCATCTTAATTATTGTTTGTGTCACAATAAAACAGCAATTTTCACCTTTAAAGTGGGAGGCATGTTGTGTAAATCAAATGGTGCTACTCCCCCCAAAAATACATTTAAATTTCAGGTTGTAATGCAACAAAACAGGACAAACACCAAGGGGTTGAATACTTTTGCAAGACTCTGTAGCAGAGTATTTATGGGTCTAATAGTATCTGCACACAGACACACACATGAGGGTGTCACCTATAGAGTTACACATTTCAGTTGGTGGCAGAACAGATTCTCGTGACTGTAAGCCAGCGAAAGGTTCCTGTTGAACATAGTGAAGCTGCTTTTTTTTTTTTTAATCTTTGTGTGTGTTTATTTCCTGGGCACAGTAAATATTGTGGGAGTTTTTGTTTAGTCTTAACTTCTTCCATTTTGGATCTCTGAAACTGTGAATTAAAGAAGTGTTGACAGTATCAAAATTCTGACAGAAGTAAACTAAGCTTTATTTATTTATTTATTTTTTAAGATACTTGTTATGGATTTATTGTCAAAGATTGAGTACCCAAATGCAATGTTGTGACAAGAGGGTATACTCTCTAATGCAATATGAACATGACAGCTACCTGCAAAGAATTTCACACAATCCACAAAAGCTGCATGCATTTTTATACCCAATCATATTACTAACCTATTGCCAACTAACCTTTTTTTTTTTTGCATTACACAACTTTTTCAGTCTTTTGTTGCCCCTGTCCCAACTTTTCTGAAACATGTTGCTGACACCAAATTCAAAATGAGCATATATTTTTCAAAAACAATACAATTTCTCAGTTTCAACATTTGATATGTTGTCTTGTTATTTTCAATGAAATATAGGGGTTCCATGATTTGCAAATGATCAAATTCTGTTTTTATTTATGTTTTACACAGTGTCCCAACATTTTTGGAGTTGTGGTTGTACCATAGAGGGGGAAATTTCAAAATCTAACATCATGTACGGTAGCTTTAAGTTAGATTCCCATATTGTTTAATGTTCATTAACTGTGCTTGCTCTCTTTCAGGATGCTCTTCTTTACAGATTATGGAAAAGTAGGCAAACTGGAGCGCTGCCACATGGATGGCACTAACAGGACCCGACTTGTCGAGTCCAAGGTTGAGCAGCCAACTGCAGTGGCACTGGATGTGGCAAAGAAGCTGGTCTACTGGGCAGATGCGTACCTGGATTACATTGAGGTTGTGGATTACAATGGCAAGAACAGACACAACATCATCCAAGGAAGCCAAGTGAGTGCCAAATGTCCTGCTGAATTGGAATGACAAAACTCTATATTGTTGCTCTGCCAATTTGTTGAAGTGCCTTTTTTACAATGTGTAGGTGGTTTAAAAGCACTAGTTAACATGACAGTGAATTTACCTCGAGGGATCTAGGGTTGTGTCTTCTCTAAAGTCATTCCATCAGTGCATTGCACCGATTGGAACCTTTTAAAGTTATATTTGTAGATGCTGAATATGCTGTACAGTTCTCTTGGTTCAGTGTGGAGAGGAATGGTAATGTTGATGCCATAATTGCAATTACTTAGAATTATTTAAGAACTTCAAGACTACTGAAGACTACTGTGCAATACTTACCATAAATTCATGTCAATTAAAGATTGGATTTTTCTCATTTTTTCCAGTGTGAGATGAAGCTACTTCACCAAAAGGTGGATGTTTTCTAAAACTTTTTACTAATCTTTGCAAGGGGTGTCAATAATCATGGCAGGTTTGGGGTGTGTGTGTGTGTGTGTGTGTGTGTGTGTGTGTGTGTGTGTGTGTGTGTGTGTGTGGACACATCCACAAAAAAAAAGCAAGTTAATCAAAAGAATTTTAATTTTGAATTGGTTCCCCATTTTGACAATGCACATCAAGTCAGTGGGAAAACACTGGGAGTGACGTCATCGGAGTGAAATATCGAGAAATATGTCACTCAGATCTGCGATGTTAAATTGACCGTATAGGTGTGAATGTGAGTGTGAATGGTTGTCTGTGTCTATGTGTCAGCCCTGTGATGACAAGGCGACTTGTCCAGGGTGTACCCCGCCTTTTGCCCGTAGTCAGCTGGGATAGGCTCCAGCTTGCCTGCGACCCTGTAGAACAGGATAAAGCGGCTAGAGATGAGATGAGATCTTCAAACCAGTGTGTGATTTTCTTTTTATTATATAGACACATTCACAAATAAAAAGTACCTGAATTTATCAAAACAATTCATCACCTTCCTCGCAAGTGACATACTGAGAATTATTATACATACTGGCCACTTTTTCGATGGAATAAAAACATATATTCTATTCCCTTCTCACAGGTTTCATTCATTTGGTTTGATAGCATGCAATACTGTAAGTATATCGCTTGTCCTACGTGTATTATGCCACTCTACCCAATGGAGAATGAGCGTTGAATATGATATTGCATTGTTGTCAAGACAACATGACATCATATGTCGGAGCTGATGCGAAGATTCAATGAAAGAGTTTTCTGTTGTGCGTGCGCAGAACCATCTTTTTGCTTGCCATCAGCACCCACAGTAAAGTATTGCAGTGAATTGAAAATGCCATAAGATACATATTACACATAAAACTTCCCGCTAGTGAGTGACTGACAATTTGTGAACAAACATGGCCACCAGGTTTGCTTTGTTGGAAGATTTTGAGATAATTTTGAAAGACAAAGACGTGCTGAACACCCGAAAGGAATGTGTATGTATGTATGTATGTATGTATGTATGTATGTATGTATGTATATTTATTAATAATAATAATAATAATAATATTGGCTGGCTTTTTTGTGGTCTATCAGATATATTCCATTCAGCTAGCATGATACTGAATGAGTCAAAGACGAGTTCAAAATCATGCTAGCTGAATGGAATATATCTGATAGACCACAAAAAAAAAGCCAGCCAGTATTATTTAAATATGTCACAGTTGCCATTCCTGATGTCCCGGATGTAGTTCGTATTAAAAATATGAGTGGTGTATTTCCCAGTAAAACACTCATGTCCATATATATATATCTCAGGGCTTTACATTAGCGCCCACCCACCGCCAAATGTGGGTAAAATTCGGCTTTGGCGGGTAATGACTTTAGTCTCACTAGCCACTTTAGCGGGTGGTTTATTCTGTGGTATGACAATATATTTTAATTGTAGTTTTCTCTGAAGGCATCTGATATAATAAACGCATTGCAATGTAATATTACGCGCCTACAACTCCCATGAGCACCTGCATAAACATTCTGACATCATGTTAGAATTATTTAGAACGTTTGTTAACGTCTCAGATAAAATCAATGATACGGTCACCTGCAGTTAATGAACGAAGCAACAAAGTTGCTGACGACTGACAAGCGCACTATGTGGCGGCATATAGCTGGAGTTTCAAACCCTGCTGCTCAGGAAAAAAGGGGCAGAGATGAGCAGGGCCAGAGCAGCATTTTAAAATCCCCGAGGTCCGTGATGCGCAAAGCGCGTGCCGAAAAATGTTCGACATATTTAAATGAGAGGGGTGAATTACACGTCATACAAGAGACCTATTCCTGAAATTACTTTTAATGGTGTTTGAACTGAATATCATCAGTTTTAAAAAAAAAAATCATGTATGTGGCAAGAGTAAGAATAATTTAAGCTTGTTTAATGGTTTGATCTGGCCCAAGCAATGAGGACAAAAGATACCCTAACCATGTAGCCTATGGAACTAAGATACATTAACAATCTGGCATCCGTTACACCTACACAAAAAAAATTCTGGGAAAAAAAATCAGTATACACCACCATGTTTTAGGCAAAGTTATCCAAGGCAAACATAAGTTGAAACTTTCCACTCTATTGCTTTGGCTTATCAAATGATTTATTTTTAAAATCACAAACAAGGTAGGCTACAGTGTGCACTGCTTCAAAAATGTAAATTTAACAGCTTGATGAAAGTTCGCTGATGGTTCCCATGGAAACCCCGTGTCTCCTGCACTGCATTCCTCCCCCGAGTCGCGCGCTCATTCGCTTTTGTGTTCTTGGTCTCGGAGCCGCGCGCACCAAACAGACACAGAAGACAGAATCAACGTTTAACATAATTAACAAATGCACTTTTTACGGAGACGTTTTAATGTTATTCTTTATTTTTTTTTTATCCAGTTGAATATTTAGCGTACAAATGTATTTTCAGCTCTTAAAAATGACCGAGGTCCGGACCGCGGGGGCCTCAGATCTGGCTGCGGCCATGGAGGTGAACAAGACGCTAAAGATAAGACAGTTCAATGACAAATGGAAGTTCGGGCGAGATTGGCTAGTTCATAGCAAAACTGAAAATACCATGTACTGCGAAGACTGTAGAAAGTATGGCAAAGACAGGCACCAGTAATTTTAAACTCGAAACTATAAAGGACCACAAAAAGTCAAATGCACACATCGGTACTATAACATCAAAACCGGCGAAGACGGCTGGTTCACTACAGGACAGCATTGCTTTCAGTCCCTGGCTGTCATGAAGTCGGCTGAGCTGGAGAGGATGGAGCTGCTAGTTAGAAACCTTCACACGATTGTAAAGAAGTTGATCTTGCCCCAGCTATCAACTTACGGCCTGCTGGAAGCCTCAGGTCACGAAGACCATTTTTCATGGACCATTCAGACTCATCTGATGATGAATGTAATGAGGACATTTAATGTCTCTCTCTACACATGTTCTCACACACACACACACACACACACACACACACACACACTTAATAGATAATACATAATAATACTTGATAATACACATAATACTTGCATATCAAAACATCAAATGTTTTTCAATGATAAATGTTTTGAATTGGACTTTTAATAGAATCAGTTCAGTTGTACTGAATGTTATTTTTCATATTATATGATATTTCATATTGTAAGGGGCTTGAATTTGAGTTCAATAAACAGAATACTCTGTTTATATTTTTGTCTGAATTGGTTGCATGTTTTCATATAGGGAGCTACCTTAACAGCACTGAATACTTGAGTGCTACTGTAGATATATATTATATGCTGCCATTCATAATTAAGTCTAGATCTTCCGAACTTTAATGTATCATGGTGAAGAAAAAAACTGCGATTTCCTGGCAACAAAACTGTGGCTAGTGAAAAGGCTGAATGGCTAGTGACTCGGGAAAACCACTAGCCACAGTGGCCAGTGAGCAAAAAAGTTAATGTAAAGCCCTGATATATATACACACACACACATATTACAGGTCACTAACTGCAAGACAATATCACCGACACTCATCAGATAATCTGGCACAGCATGAGAATATTATTATGAAGTTTAAGCTCACATCCACCAAATGAGACATCCAGTTTAACTCAAGCTGATGGTATTCCGTACATTTTTGACTGACTCTGTACACTTTGTGCCTCTATATGATTTATTTACATTTACAGTGTCTTGCAAAAGTATTCATCCCCCTTGGTGTCTGAACTGTTTTGTTGCATTACAAGCTGGAATTAAAATGGATTTTTGGAGGGTTAGCACCATTTGATTTACACAACATGCCTACCACTTTAAAGGTGAAAATTGCTGTTTTATTGTGACACAATCAATAATTAAGATGAAAAAAGACCAGAAATCTGGAGTGTGCATTGGTATTCATCCCCTTTCATATGAAACCCCTAAATAAGACCTGGTCCAACCAATTCACTTCATGAGTCACATAATTATTTGATTAAGATCCACCTGTGTGCAATCAAAGTGTGACATGATCTGTCATATAAGGCAGAGATAGAAGTATCTGTCCAGAGGACCACTAAGTTGTACAGTCCACGGAGTGGGGCTCTATGGAAAAATGGCCAGAAAAAAGCCATTGCTTAAGAAAACACGTTTGGAGTTTGCCCAACAGCATGTGGCAGACTCCCCAAACACATGAAAGAATGAGACTAAAATGTATCTTTTTCACCATTAGGGGAAACACCATGTGTGGCACAAACCCAACACCCTGAGAACATCATTCCTACAGTGAAGCATGGTGGTGGCAGCATCACGCTGTGGGAATATTTTTCATTTGCAGGGACAGGAAAGCTGGTCAGGACTGAAGGAAAGATGGATGGCACAAAATAAAGGGCAATTCTGGAGGAAAACCTGTCTGAGTCAGCCAGAGGTTTGAGACTGGGACTATAGTTCATGTTTCAGCAGGACAATGACCCTAAACATACTGCTAAAGCTACACTGGAGTGGTTTAAAGGGAAACATTTAAATGTCTTGGAATGGCCTAATCAAAGCCTCAACCCAATTGAGAATCTGTGGCACAACTTGAAGATTGCTGTACACCAACACAACCCATCTAACTTGAAGGAGTTGGAGCAGTTCTGCCTTGAGGAATGGGCAAAAATCCCAGTGGCTAGATGTGCTAAGCTAATAGAGACATACCCCAAGAGACTTGCAGCTGTAATTGCAGCAAAAGGTGGCTCTACAAAATATTGACTTTGGGGGGTGAATACCTATGCACACTCCAGATTTCTGTTTTTTCATCTTAATTATTGTTTGTATCACAATAAAACATCAATTTTCACCTTTAAAGTTGTAGGCACGCTGTGTAAATCAAATGGTGCCAAACCCCCCAAAAATCCATTTTAATTCCAGCTTGTAATATGACAAAACAGGACAAACACCAAGGGGGATAAATACTTTTGCAAGACACTGTAAGGCCCTGATGTGTTTAACTTGGAGGGAAAATAAATGTCTGATGGCCATCTTGCTATTCGAAACACTCTGACGCTAAATTAATTTTGCTTGCAGTGTTTGTGCAAGGCCAGTCATTTTCAGTGTGTGAAATCAACTCCAAAGCTTTAGTTTTCAATGCCTTTTTTCTGAATTAGCTCTTTTTGGGATTGATATCAGTATGTACTAAAAGCAGGTGACTTGACACACGATTTAAAAAAAAATATATATATATATATATTGTCTCCTAAGAAAATTAAACAATGTAGTGTTGATCAGTGCTGCTCGGTTGAAAAAATATATATTTGAACTACTAACTATGAATTGTTCAAATAGCTTTTCTACTTCCTGCCAACACTGTATAATGTGCATTCTTCATGACATGAGTTGTGTTTTGAAGAGAGAAAACATGTCTTATAGGCTAATCATTCAATACCATGCTCTTCATCTGTTTCTCAAATTTCCACCAATGAATGATTCCAAGTGAAAATATGACTTACATGAACGCATTCACACAGGCTATAGCATGAGCACAAAGCACTAACAGCATTGTGTAATGTGAAGTGTTCCCATGCTTTAGTGGAGGTTTCCTTTATAGTCATGTGTTCCACCAGTTCCATCAAATGTCTCTGTTCTAAAAAAGGGACGTGCACTGCAGCATGTTTCATATCACATTCTAACTAATTGATCATGAAATTAATTGCCAACATTTTATAGATTTTATAGATTTTGTTGACTTCTTGTCAGCATTAGTTATCAATCTATTATCTAAGCTGCTTATCTACAGTGGTGCTTGAAAGTTTGTGAACTCTTTAGAATTTTCGATATTTCTGCATAAATATGACCTAAAACATCATCAGATTTTCACACAAGTCCTAAAAGTAGATAAAGAGAACCCAATTAAACAAATCTCATCTCATCTCATTATCTCTAGCCGCTTTATCCTTCTACAGGGTCGCAGGCAAGCTGGAGCCTATCCCAGCTGACTATGGGCGAAAGGCGGGGTACACCCTGGACAAGTCGCCAGGTCATCACAGGGCTGACACATAGACACAGACAACCATTCACACTCACGGTCAATTTAGAGTCACCAGTTAACCTAACCTGCATGTCTTTGGACTGTGGGGGAAACCGGAGCACCCAGAGGAAACCCACGCGGACACGGGGAGAACATGCAAACTCCGCACAGAAAGGCCCTCACCGGCCCCGGGGCTCGAACCCAGGACCTTCTTGCTGTGAGGCGACAGCGCTAACCACTACACCACCGTGCCGCCCCAATTAAACAAATGAAACAAAAATATTATACTTGGTTATTTATTTATTGAGCAAAATGATCCAATATTACATATCTGTGAGTGGCAAAAGTATGTGAACCTCTAGGATTAGCAGTTAATTTGAAGGTGAAATTAGAGTCAGGTGTTTTCAATCAATGGGATGACAATCAGGTGTGAGTGGGCACCCCGTTTTATTTAAAGAACAGGGCTCTATCAAAGTCTGATCTTCACAATACATGCCTGTGGAAGTGTATCATGGCACGAACAAAGGAGATTTCTGAGGACCTCAGAAAAAGTGTTGTTGATGCTCATCAGGCTGGAAAAGGTTAAAAAACCATCTCCAAAAAGAGTTTGGACTCCACCAATCCACAGTCAGACAGATTGTGTACAAATGGAGGAGATTCAAGACCATTGTTATCCTCCCCAGGAGTGGTCGACCAACAAAGATCACTCCAAGAGCAAGGCGTGTAATAGTCGGCGAGGTCACAAAGGACCCCAGGGTAACTTCTAAGCAACAGAAGGCCTCTCTCACATTGGCTAATGTTAATGTTCATGAGTCCACCATCAGGAGAACACTGAACAACAATGGTGTGCATGGCAGGGTTGCAAGGAGAAAGCCATTGCTCACCAAAAGAACACTGCTGCTCGTCTGCAGTTTGGTAAAGATCATATGGACAAGCCAGAAGGCTACTGGAAAAATGTTTTGTGGATAGATGAGACCAAAATAGAACTTTTTGGTTTAAATGAGAAGCATCATGTTTGGAGAAAGGAGAACACTGCATTCCAGCATAAGAACCTTATCCCATGTGTGAAACATGGTGGTGGTGGTAGTATCATGGTTTGGGGCTGTTTTGCTGCATCTGGGCCAAGATGGCTTGCCATCATTGACGGAACAATGAATTCTGAATTATACCAGTAAATTCAAAAGGAAAATGTCAGGACATCTGTCCATGAACTGCATCTCAGGAGAAGGTGGGTCATGCAGCAAGACAACGACCCTAAGCACACAAGTCATTCTACCAAAGAATGGTTAAAGAAGAAGAAAGTTAATGTTTTGGAATGGCCAAGTCAAAGTCCTGACCTTAATCCAATTAAAATGTTGTGGAAGGACCTGAAGCGAGCAGCTCATGTGAGGAAACCCACCAACATCCCAGAGTTGAAGCTGTTCTTTACAGAGGAATGAACTAAAATTCCTCCAAGCCAGTGTGCAGGACTGATCAACAGTTACTGGAAACGTTTAGCTGCAGTTATTGCTGCACAAGGGGGTCACACCAGATACTGAAAGCAAAGGTTCACATACTTTTGCCACTCACAGATATGTAATATTGGATCATTTTCCTCAATAAATAAATGACCAAGTATAATATTTTTGTCTCATTTGTTTAACTTGGCTCTCTTTATCTACTTTTAGGACTTGTGTGAAAATCTGATGATGTTTTAGGTCATATTTATGCAGAAATATAGAAAATTCTAAAGGGTTCACAAACTTTCAAGCACCACTGTATTAGGTTCATGGAGGGAGCTGGAGCCAATCCCAGCTGACTTTGGGCAAGAAGCAGGATACACCCTGGGCAGGTCACCAATCTATCACAGGGCTAACACTTAGACAAACGACCATTCAAGCCCTAGTTATATTAAGTAACATGAGTTAAGTCAAGTTTATTTGTATAGCGCTTTTAACAATAAACATTGTTGCAAAGCAGCTTTACAGAACTTGAACGACTTAAAAAATGAGATAATTTTATCCCTAATCTATCCCCAATGAGCAAGCCTGTGGCGACGGTGGCAAGGAAAAACTCCCTTAGACGACATGAGGAAGAAACCTCAAGAGGAACCAGATTCAAAAGGGAACCCATCCTCATTTGGGCAACAACAGACAACATGACTATAACATTAACAGTTTTAACATGAAGTCAGTTTCGTTGATGTTATAAACTCTTCACTGATGGAAACTTGAGTGCAGAACTGTTCATGACAACTGCAGTCCTAAAGTTAGCAAGTCAACTGTAGTCCTCAGCCATAAAAGCATTACTGTAAGTGTCCACAGCATCCTCCAAGTGTGACTTTCAACTGTCCACATGGGGCCGTCCTCCACAGGAGCGATGCAATGAGACTCCAACCAGACACAGGGCACCAGGATGGATCAGGCAGGTCCGAGGAGCAGAAGAGTTCAGCATCTCGATCCCAGGACTGACATGTAACTCAGAGGGACAGATGGGGGGGGAGAGAAAACACAGGTGTTAGGTATGGCCAATGTCACCTGAATAAGTAGGAACAGTCTACATATTGCACTGAGTACAAGCAGGGACTCCAGCAAAACTAACTATGACAGCATGACTAAAAGGGGAGAGACAGAAGGTAACACAGGCACGAGGGAGCCTCAGGACATAAAGCAGCCAGCCGCTACACTGTCAACAAACTCGAATGAGCAAGCGAGTGGGGGACTGACAGCATCCATACATCCCAGTTTACCAAAACACCCTATGTCTGAGGACCCTCCAGATCTACTCCTTTACCTCATAAACACCATGAACAAAAGGCTTGACTAAACAGATATGTTTTCAGCCTAGACTTAAACACTGAGACTGTGTCTGATTCCCGAACATTACTTGGAAGGCTGTTCCATAACTGTGGGGCTTTGTAAGAAAAGGCTCTGCCCCCTGATGTAGCCTTCACTATAGGAGGTACCAACAGATAGCCTGCACCTTTTGATCTAAGTAGGCGTGGCGGGTCATAGAGGAGCAGAAGTTCACTCAGGTACTGTGGAGCGAGACCATTCAGTGCTTTAAAGGTCAATAGTAGTATTTTATAATCAATACGAAATTTGATTGGGAGCCAGTGCAGTATGGATAAGACAGGGGTGATGTGGTCATATTTTCTTGTTCTAGTAAGGACTCTTGCTGCTGCATTTTGAACTAACTGGAGCTTGTTTATGCACTTATTGAAACATCCAGATAGTAAGGCATTACAGTAATCCAACCTGGAGGTAACGAAAGCATGGACTAGTTTTTCCGCGTCATGTAGTGACATTAAATTTCTTATCTTAGCAATATTTCTGAGATGAAAGAAAGCTATCCGGGTAATGTTATCAGTGTGAGTTTCGAATGAAAGACTGGGGTCAATAATCACCCCAAGGTCTTTTACTGCTGCACGTGAAGAAACAGAAAGGCCATCCAGAGTTACTGTGTAATCAGAAAACTTACTTCTAGCTGCATGTGGTCCTAGTACAAGTACTTCAGTCTTGTCAGAGTTAAGCAGAAGGAAGTTAATAAGCATCCAGTGTCTAATGTCCTTCACACATTCCGCAATTCTATTAAGCTAGTGTCTCTCATCAGGTTTTGCAGAAACATACAACTATGTGTCATCAGCATAACAGTGGAAACTAATACAATGTTTACGAGTAATATCACCCAGAAGTAACATATATAAAGAAAAAAGCAGTGGACCCAAGACAGAACCTTGTGGAACACCAAACTTTACCTCAGTATGTCTAGAAAAATCACCATTTACATCAACATACTGATAGCAATCAGTTAAATAAGACCTGAGCCAGGAGAGGGCCGTTCCCTTAACTCCCACAACGTTTTCTAGTCTATCCAGAAGAATGGAATGATCAATGGTATCAAATGCTGCACTAAGGTCAAACAACACAAGCAGCGAGACACAGCCCTGATCAGATGCCAACAGTAGGTCGTTTACTACTTTAACCAGAGCTGTCTCTGTGCTATGATGAGGTCTTAATCCTGACTGATACATTTCATGGATGTTATTCCTATGCAAATATGAGCATAACTGCTGTGCCACAGCTTTTTCAAAGATAAGCTTGTCAGTTTCAAAAAAGTGTTGTGGATGTGAGTTCCTAACCAGTTTTAAAGCTGAAAAAGCCACCAGTTCTTGGAAATAATGACCATTTCTAAAACATTCATTCATTCATTCATTCATTCATTTTCTATACCACTTCTGCATTGAGGGTCACAGGGGAAGCTGAAGCCAATCCGAGCTGACTTTAGGTGAGAGGCATGGTAGTTGACCTAATCCACATGTCTTTGGACTGTGGGAGGAAACCAGAGCACCTGGAGGAAACCCATCCAGGCACAGGGAGAACATGTAAACTTCACACAAAAAGGCCCTAGACAACAGGGAGGTTCAAACCCTGAAACTGCTTGCTATGGGGCAACAGTGCTAACCACTGCATCACCTTGTCACCATCTTGTAAAATAACGTGAAAATATTGGGATGGCTACATCATGTGTACATAATGGAAGCTGATTTGTGGCGAAGTGGCTTTTTACATGAAAGCATGGTTTAAAAATCATACAAAATTGCTGCAGATGAATGGATATAGATACATTGGGGCACATCCACTCTTACAAATGGCAGACAACACAGCTGTAGATTAGGTATTGATTTTAATGGTTATGGTATTCGTCTGCAACAGCTACTGTACCTGCTTGGCTTCTTTTGAGTGCTAAATTCACTGCAACATTCAGGGATTAATTATCTTAAATGAATATACAGATGAAAGACAGGATTGTGAAATACTATAGATTCACCGTGAAAATATTTTACCTGAAGTGCACTTCAGACCAATAATTAGGGATTATTATTATTAAAAAGAATCAAACTGATGTGTCTGTCACTAGGTGTGTGTGTGTGTGGGGGGGGGGGGGGGGGGATCGATATTATGATTTATGTTCATGGCAAATGAAGTCACTGTTCCACTTCCTCCAGAGTTGTGTTTGCCCTGGTGACCGCATTGTTCTTCAAAAGCATTCAAAAGCTTTCTCAGTGCTTCATCACACCATACTTATAAACCTTTCCATCTCTCTGCATGATTTAGACCCTACTCTCACATGCTAATTTTCTGCATAAAACTACCACAAACCTACATGCAGGCTCAATGGAACAAAAGGCTGATCTTTTCATCTTTTTTGCATTTTAATAATCATACAGTGTTAAAGTTTGAAGTTATGAAAGTCTTTTCAGCCTCTTGTCATCTTCAGGTAGAACTCAGCATTTAAAGAGGAAAAAAGAGATCAGAATTCACGATTATGCTGTAGTTCAGTGCATAGAGGTTTTAGTGTGGGTCTTGTGCAGGAACAGTATAGGAAAAGCTTAGTGGGTGAGTGTGTGTATGCACTTGAGCAGGGTTCTCTTGTCCCTGTCAGAGGATGTTCACCTCTAGCGATGTAACACACAGGGCACAGGATGTTTCCAGAGAAACACACACTTCCTTTGACCCTGCACTGCCTCTTCTAATACAGACTGACACTCTTTATATAGATTCAGATTATATAAAGTGTCATGTCTCTGTTCAGACATTAGGCACATCTGGGACAAATTAAATGTTGGAAGCCATGGCATGGTTCATTAAGACCAGACAGACTGAGGCTATGCATGGATGATCAGCCATGTTGTGCAAAAGTTTGTGTTCATTGCTTTCTATTAGATCCAATTAGGAACCCTGTAAATGTAACAAACCTGCCACTGCAGGTTTGGGCAGTTTGAGCCAGCAGGCTACTTTTTCCCCTGCTCAGTAGATGTTTTTGATTAGCTTTTGATAGTGTTTAGTTGATTTTCTTTAAGTGGTAAATGCCTCTTTTTTCTTTCTTTCTCTCTCTCTTATTTATTTATTTATTTATTTATTTTAGGTAGCCTACCTGCATGGATTATCTGTCTTTGAGGACTACTTGTATGCAACTCGCTCCGAATCCCTTGGTGACTCTGTGGTGGATGTATTGCAGATAAATCGCTTTAATGTCACAGACCCAGAGATACTAACCAGAATGGGGAACTTCAGGGCAATACGTGTTTACCACAAACTCACTCAACCGAAAGGTAAAGGCCGTTTGATCCATTTCTGTTGAAAGCACCTCTTTGCTTGCCACAATGCATTCGTTTCTCTACTTCTGAAATTGTATACAAACTTTGAACTTGTGAAAATGCTTTGTACTGGGGTCGTGCTGGCCTGTGTGTGTGTGACATGTGTGTTTTCTCTTCAGTCAAAGGCCATGCATGTGAGGTTAAATCCTATGGTAAAGCAGGCGGATGCTCTCACCTCTGTTTGCTCAGCGGGAGCTACAAATCTCGAAGTTGCCGCTGCCGCACTGGCTTCAGTCTGGGAAATGATGGCCAGTCCTGCAAAAGTCAGTGTGCTTACAGTTTGCTTTTTTTCTTTTTCTCTGCTGCTACAGTGAAAGAATTTAATCTGGCAGATGTTTTTTGTTGTTGTTGTTGTTGTTGTTATTTAATCAAACATCTGAGGCTCATCTTGTTCATTTTAATGTCAATTGTTTTTTTGTTTGTTATTGAAAAGTGGTACTTTTCAAGTTTGATCAAGTTTGTTTTCGCTGATCATAAGAGCAGACTGGAAATCAAATGTGGCACACCATGCATTTTTAAAAAAAATTTTTTTTTTCAATTCAACAGCATAGCAAAGTAGATGCACTGCATTTTGCTGCACTCTCAAGCTGAAAAATTAAGTGGCTTAAACATAGACAGTGTATCTTTCCACTGATTCTGGCTGACAAAGATAAAGATGAACGCTTAACACGATTGCGCTGCTTCAGAATGATGGTGTGCTCTTCAGCTATTGATCAGCTATAGGTGCGATTCATTATGTGTGGATAATGTCATTTTGACTCTGCGCTGCATCTGTAGCCCCAGGTGGTCTCGCGACATTTTGTAGCTGACAGGAAAATTTGAGGTCAATTAATAACGCTATCCAGAGTGCTGTGGTGATGTTCCACCAGTAATGAAGACTGTGCAGCCTTCTGTGACGTGTTTGATTTATATTTATACCCAGATGTTCTTTAGACACTCCGTCTTCCCCTCTTCCTCTCCCACTCTAACAAGACTCTAAATGACTGCCTGCCTTCGTCACATGCTCGCCATGTATCATGATATCTAGGTCTCAAAGTGCTTAATTGTCTTCAAGGTGGCAGAGTTCTCCAGCTCAGAATGATAAATTGAAGTGATGCCTGTGTGGTCTCACCCACATTGCCTGAGTCTCTAAAGGAAAGAAGATGACAGTGAGGGAGGGTCTAGCTATTTACACACACACACACACACACACACACACACACACACACACACACACACACACACACATATATACACACACACACACATACACACCAGCCCATATCCTAATCCCTCTCCCACATCCTCCTGCTCTCCTGGGGCAGCATTAGGACCCGCAATCATACACTCGCAGTGTCCGCCCTCTATATTATTCCCTCAGCAACAAGAGCCTAATTTATATTGGTCTGGTGTGAACCCATTGATCACTTTTCTTGCGTCGTAGTGTTAAACTGTCAACAAGGGATTTATTGTTTAAGCAGAGTCTCACTTAACAAGAATAACACTGCTGCAGACTGACAAATGAATGAATCTGCTCAATCAAGACAAATCTTGTCTGGGAATACTAAGTGCTCCTGATTGCACTATTCATTTCTCTGACCTGTCAGGCGTACTGCCAAAATGTGCCATTGGAGATCATTCCATAAGTTATGTATTCAGTCGCAAAGAATCTTTACGAGGTCACCTTTCATGTGTCCCTTGATGGTTGTACACACAGTATTTTAAATACACACCACAGTTTTAGAGGCTTGTGAAATGCAAAACAACTGCTGATTAACCTATTTTTCTATCTTTACCTTTGCAGAGCCCAGGAATGATCTCTTCCTTTTCTATGGGAAGGGCCGACCTGGAATAATCCGTAGCCTGGATATAAACATAAAGTCCAGCAATGAACACATGCTCCCAGTCGAGGACTTGGTGAATCCACGAGCATTGGACTACCACGCTGAAACAGGATACATTTACTTTGCTGACACCACAAGTTTCTTGATAGGACGCCAAAAGACAGACGGGAGCAGCCGGGAAACTATTCTCAAAGATGGTAATTTTTATTTAATTAATTTGTTTATTTTTATTGTGAACAAAATTTCTAGTTTATTGACACAATGCCAATTATAATATATCACTGAGAACAACAAGAGCAATTGTTTTTGGTGTGAATACATGTGGGGCAGTTCTGGAAAACCCATCATATAGTGAAATTTTCCTTTTGCATAGAAGTAAAGTTATAGAGTTTTAAAGTCTGGTTACCCTAAAAAATGAAAAATTAAAAAAATAATTCTAAAAAAATAAAATCATTACTATATACACAGTATTGTGCAAAAGTCTTAGGCACATGCAACGCAATGCTGTAGAGCAAAGATGCCTTCAAAAATAATGAAATTAAATGTTTCTAAATAAATACTATAAACAGAAGTAAACAGTAATACATGAAGTCAATATTTAGTGTGATGACACTTTGCTTGAAAAAAATTGTAGTGTCAGGTACAATGAGTGCAGTTTTATAAGGAAATGAGCTGGTAAGTTTTACTGAGTATCTTGCAGAACCAGCCACAGTTCTTCTGGAGACTTTAAGTGTACTCACACTAGGCGATCTGTACTGCACCCGAGCATGTTTGATACCCAAAGTCCAGTTCATTTGACTTGTGTGATCACTGAGTACCGCACTCAGGTGTGGTTCACTTGGCCCGCTTGGAAGAGATGCACTTGGGCACGGTTCAGATGGGCTCGTGCACAGTGTGATCACTAACCACACGGAACTCGAACACTATAGTGTGCACTTTTCAATTCACTGGAGAATATTTGGGTTAATAATGGGTCTGATTCTCTTCTTATTGATGATCATAAATTGTAATCAGTGAGTAAAGCTGCACTGTGGTGACATAAGCACTCTCAGGACCAGAACATAAAGCGCAATGCGAGCACAGGCCAGAGTGGGAGGGGGGACAATCGGTCTCGGCAGCGATACAAGGCAGTCAGTCGTTCCAGTGTGAATACGCTGCCCTGCCATACTTTTTGCTTATAGAGTGCTCCGAGATGATGCTAAAAATAGTAACACTGCGCGTGCGCGGCCATCTTGGAAGTCACTCGCTCCAGAGCGCTCACAGAGTACACATCATGGAGTACACATTTAACGATTCGTTTCCGCGTTAGAGGGCTTAAAAGCTTGGATTTTTTAATAATTTAGACATCTGAAGTGATGGAGCACTACTGTGAAAGTTTGGATAAGCAGGCACGGGAGCGTTATGCTGAGAAGGTACGTTTCATTGGGAATGTAGATCCATACACTGTCAGTGAGAAGGAATGGAAAGCTGACCCCAGCTTGTTGCCGCATTTAACATACATAGATCTTGTGAACTATCTAGTGTTTCACCCAAGTCCATTTTGTGAACTAAAGGATTTCCAGAACTACAACAGTATGGAAGCATACGATAGATTTGTGTCCGGTTGGGTCTGCGATGTGTCGGTGTTTACTGCTGAAGACGGAGAGACAAACGTGATCAGAGGGAAAATGTTACACTCGCAGAGACTATCCCAGCCTAGTCTACACCCCTGGATAATAGTTGACAAGAGACATGCTATTTTGTGTGCACATTGCAACTGCATTGCTGGACTTGGGGAATGTTGCTCCCATGTTGCTTCCCTGTTGTTTTATGTTGAAGCGGCCACGAGACTGAGGGAAAGAATGACGGTCACACAACAGCCGGCATACTGGATGCTACCGGTAACTATGAAATTAAAATAACTATTTTAGTAACTATGAAATTCAAGACAATATTAACCTACCTGTCACAAAGTGATCAGAACAAATCCGGATACAGTCAAGTTGTCCTAAATTTGATCGGTTGATGGCAGCCAGCCACTGTCATCTCCTACGCTCGCTTTTCTCCTGTGCTGCAATTCCCTGGTTAGTCACGACTTTAGGGAGTCTGTAGAAGATTTTGCCACCCTTTTCCCCCCGGCTACTACAGCCAACAATGACACACATATTCGGCATTGTCACCCCTTTTTGCTTCGCTGGACAACAACAATGCACTGACACAGCGCGCTTTGACTTCCAATATGGCCGCCGCCAGGTGCGCGCTGACCTCGAAGCACTCTATTTCTAGTGGTCTCTTCTATAATATGCTGCTTTCTTTACGGACATGCAGACAGTTTTATGTAACATTTAATTTTGTGCTGGAAAATTAATGTTTGGAAATATGAAATTTTTTTTTGTAGTGACTCAATAATGTCAGATTTGTAACTAAATGTCCATAACACACACACACACACACACACACACACACACACACACACACACACACACACACTTTTTTTTAACACAGTAATATTTGACCTTTTTTCCCCCCTCAAACATACTTACAAATACTTAAAGCTTTGGTTTGTCTCGTTTCCTCTCATTAGAGCTCGATAATGTTGAAGGAATTTCTGTGGACTGGATTGGAAATAACCTGTACTGGACGAATGATGGCTACAGGAAAACTATCAGTGTAGCCAGGCTGGAGAGGGCAGCGGATACCAGGAAAACTCTGTTAGAGGGAGACATGTCTCACCCAAGAGCGATAGTGGTGGATCCACTCAATAGGTACAGTACCGTAGAAAGAATTTCTGCTTTCATCCTGAGCCGGAATTAACTTGGGGGAGGACTGACCTGAAAGGATATCTACAATATCTCAAGTCCCTGATAAAAGACATGCTCATAAATTACCATTCATCATATTCTCTCTCTCCTGTTATCACACTAATGTGCATATTCAATGTTTAGTTTAGTTTGGTTTTTTTAGTTAAAAACAAAACAAAAAAATACAGTAATCTCAATGGCAGATATAAATACAAATTCATGAGAAAGTCAGGTTGTGAGTTGGAGCAGAGTTCAGTCAGCACAGCATGGGGAAGTGTGTGATCTAAAGCCAATCCAAACACAAAAGCTCACTCCTCATTACCATGCATTTCCAGACATTTGTTTGTGCCATGCTTAGCCTCAGACACGAATGAGAGAGTAGGAATTTACATATATGTATTTCTTGGCATGAGTGTGTGTGTGTGTGTGTGTGTGTGTGTGTGTGTGTGTTTATAACAGACCAAACCTTCCTTAAATATTTTCTGCATTAAGATAGCATGAGTGTTTCTGTGAACATGGAACAGATCAATACAGCTTTCGCTGCTGCATTAAAAAAAAAAAAAAACCTGAAGAGACAGATGATGTTTGCAGTAACTTAAGTTGAGGTAAGGATTAGATCCAGGGGTAGACAATGCTTAGTTACGCCAATACACAGGCGCTTTGAAATAAATGTGCATCTACCGTATGTGCATGCACAGTTAAGCCGTCTTGGCTCAGGCAGTAAAGATGTGAGGTCGATGGCATGAAGCCACTATCATTATCACCTTTCCTGGGTGTGAGAGAAACTGTGGAATCCTGAGGAGCAGTTCCTAGCCAAAGCCGCAGATGCAAAGAGTTGAATGAAATCAGTATCCTTCCCTCGATTCACTGCTTTGAGGATGGTGTGTTCAGCGGTTATTCTGTTACACTGTCAGGGCCATGTTTGGTGCAGATGTGTGATAACCGCTAGTAGCCCACAGGCACTTGATTACAATGTCTTTAATTTGTGAATAATGAATCAACAAAGCCTGAGATTTCTAATGATTGTCATGTTTATTTACTGCATGTTAACCATGCACTTGTCACTGAGTAAACCTTGCTTTTATGAATTCATTTGTCTTTCTAGTAAAGCTTGTAAATTGATGATTATGAAGCTATTCATACATGGGTAGTGACAGTGGAATAGTTATATTGTTTACAGACACAATGGCTCAGAGCCATATTTATGTTCATCATTCAAAACCTGACTTGATGCAATTTACGCAACTATCTCTTGCATTTAATGAGGGAAATGTTTCCTAAATGATACCATCATCTACAGAATGATTAAGCAGCACTGAAAGTAGTAGGGTGTTATTGTGTGTTTAACATGAAATCAGGAAGTATGTACTGTATATGGCAATGAGGGTAACGTATCAACGCAATATGTTGCTAGCTCTTCATAGCTTTTGCCATGGTCTCATTGGAGCAAGTTCAAGTAAATGAAAACTATTCAAATGATCTTGAAATATCTGCAAAGTTCTTAGAGCTTAATGAAGTCTTCACATCACTGCCATCCAGCTGCATCACCGAGTGAAACGCAGCCAGCAGGAGCAGCCAGCATTCTGACACTCACTGGAAAGCATAACTGCATGCACCGTTCCCAGAGTTCTGATATGCACTGTTTTGACAGTCAGCAAAGAAAACTCAGACAAACATAGGTTAGGGGGAGGTGCTACATTAGTGCAGACAGCTGTGCGTAAAAATGTAGAGAGACCTGACATTTGCTTGCACTTTTTGCTGGCAGGGTCCAAGTCTATAGAGTTTTTTGTTGTTGTTGTTGTTTCCTTCCCTGTAACTACTATTAGGATTGTGCTAATTAGCATATTTTCTTTTAGCATAGACATGTTCTTGAAATATGTGTATTGAGTCTTACCAAAAGTCAGCATGCACAGTAAAAAAGCATTGGTAATGAGACTGTACTTCATTATCCTCAAAACGACATTCATGCATGACATAGCTCTGTAACATATGGAAACAGAAAGGTATGAAGCAGAAATGCACCATCGCTGGCATGTCCATTGCATGGCACCACACACACTCATTCACACCAAGAGTCAGTTTATCTTAGCCAGTGCACCAAAGAACTCAGGCTCGAACCCAGGACCCTGCAGCTGTGAGAAGACAATGCTACTGCAGAATGGGTTTTTTTTAAATCTCTGTAAATTAATAGAATTTTTATATATTAAAATATGTAATCGAATACAAATTTGACTGCATACGGTATGTTGGCATAAGCCTATTTTAGGGATGGGTTGAGGTCTTATGAATAGAAAGTGGCCATCGATCAAGTAAGCAGGTGATCTCTATCTGGCCTGTGAGATGGGATTCCCCTGCTGAAATAACAGCCACCTGTCCCTGTACCTATTCCTATCTCTCTCCCTGCAATACATCTCTCTCTCTCTCTGTCTCTGTGTGCCACAGATAGCCTGCCTTCATATGATAAGAATTAACTTGCTTGACTTACTAACCCCTCCACCATCTTTATCTCTCCTTTTTTCCTTATTCGGTCTCAATCCATTTACTCCCCTTTTTCCATTTTTCCATGTTATTGTCACTTTCGTCCTCGCTAGTGCCTTCAGCTCCCATAGAACCTGAAGATTATCAGGGCAAATACAAATAGTGCTGAAATTGTTGCTGTGTAATTCTGCAAGAACTATAATTTGTTAGAAAAATTAAATACTATGACTTTCAATCGACTTGCAAGAGAAAGAGAAGTTGGCAATTATCAGCAGTTCCCTTTGATAATGGTAATTTGCCTTGTGCATCATTTTCAATAATCTTTTCTAAAAGTTATAAAAGACAAAGCTTGTGCTGCACTCGCTCTTACTTTAACTCACCCACGTATTCATTCATTGATCTTCACATTTAATCACTCACTTACTTGCTCACTCATTCAACCTTACTCACTTACGTATTCACACTCACTCATATAATCACAGTCATTTATTGGTTATTGCTGATCAGTTCATCTATTCACACCTACTCACTCACTCACTCACTCACTCACTGATTCACACTCGCACCACTCACTCACTCGCTCGCTCGCTCACTCACTCACTGATTCACACTCACACCACTCACACACTCACTGATTCGCACTTGCACCACTCACCGATTCACACTGGCACCACTTATCACTCACTCACTCACTGATTCACACTCGCACCACTCACTCACTCGCTCACTCACTCACTCACTGATTCACACTCACACCACTCACACACTCACTGATTCGCACTTGCACCACTCACCGATTCACACTCGCACCACTTATCACTCACTCACTCACTCACTCACTCACTCACTCACTCACTCACTCACTCACTCAATTACACATTCATGCTCACTCACTTCAGCTAAAGACACAGGTACTACAGTATTTATTGCTATTTTTATTTTCATTAAATTATTATGTAATAATTTTGACCATATTTCCCAGGAGTAATTTCTCTTTTCCCCTTTCATTAGCTCACTCTCAATCTCTCCTCCTCCCGCCTTTCACTCTGCTTTTTTCTCCCTTCTCTCTGCCCCCCTTTCCCCAGCAACATCTCTGTCTTCTCATTTTCAGTTTGCATGCCTATCTGAATGCTGATCCTCTAAAACCTTTTCAGCCGTATGCTGTGACAATATCGAGAGAGTTCCATCATTGATGAAGGGAAAAAGCTTCTGTTTAGAGGCAAATCCCTTAAGTACACTTACTAATGAAAAGATTATTTGTGAACGTTGACCTGTTCATGTCTGAAATAACACCGCACCCTTGAGAATGACCGCTTCCTTTTAACAAGCATGTAGTATGCCGATGGAGAAGAGCAAGAAGATAAACAAAGCTGTTTCAAATGCTGCTCTGTAGTAAGAGCTTAATTTACTCAAACACTATTGGCAAACTGGTGTCATTTGGTTTTATTATGTTGAACAGAGATCACAATGCCCTGCTCACTGCGTCCCCCTTTTTACTGTTTATTTTGTGGATCCTTGAGATCTGTAGTCTGTTACTCTCTCAGGATAATGGTACAAAGTCATTAACATGCTGTGCTGTTTCAGCTGGATGTACTGGACTGACTGGGAGGAGGATGAGGTAAATGACAGCATCGGCAGGATCGAGAAAGCCTGGATGGATGGCTCTCACCGCATGATATTTGTCACTTCTAACATGCTGTGGCCCAATGGACTCGCTCTGGACCACGGGAGCAGCACTATGTACTGGTGCGATGCTTATTACGATCACATTGAGAGAATCTACCTCAATGGCACTGGCAGAATGGTAGGCTTACTGAAGAACTGGCACAGATTCATTAATATTTAGAACTTGATGTTTCATTTTGCACTCATTTGCTACAGACTTGCTGTAAATTAAATTACTGAGTAACATGCTGGGCAAAATATATATATATATATATATATATATATATATATATATATATATATATATATATAAGATGATGATGAAAGAATAATCTTGTACAAGTACAAATAAGACTTTTTTACATATTGCTGTATCTCCAGCTCCAGGTAACCACTGTTGTGTGTGGGCTTTTTGTTTATTTGTTTGTTTTTTAAAATCTAGGTGGTATACAACGGCAAGGAGCTGAATCATCCCTTTGGAATTTCACACTACAGAAACTCAGTCTTCTGGACTGAATATATGAATGCCTCCATCTTTCAGTTGGATTTGCTTTCTGGTGAAGTCACACTGCTAAGAAGTGAGAGACCTCCTCTCTTTGGCCTCAGAGTGTTTGATGCACAGAGTCAGCAAGGTAAGCACATTCACATAAATGCCATCTATAGCACCTAGGGGATTTATGCTATTATGGGCAGTTACAATCCCGATTCCAAAGAAGTTGGGACAAAGTACAAATTGTAAATAAAAATGGAATGCAATGATGTGGAAGTTTCAAAATTCCATATTTTATTCAGAATAGAACATAGATGACATATCAAATGTTTAAACTGAGAAAATGTATAATTTAAAGAGAAAAATTAGGTGATTTTAAATTTCATGACAACAACACATCTCAAAAAAGTTGGGACAAGGCCATGTTTACCACTGTGAGACATCCCCTTTTCTCTTTACAACAGTCTGTAAACGTCTGGGGACTGAGGAGACAAGTTGCTCAAGTTTAGGGATAGGAATGTTAACCCATTCTTGTCTAATGTAGGATTCTAGTTGCTCAACTGTCTTAGGTCTTTTTTGTTGTATCTTCCGTTTTATGATGCGCCAAATGTTTTCTATGGGTGAAAGATCTGGACTGCGGGCTGCCCAGTTCAGTACCCGGACCCTTCTTCTACGCAGCCATGATGCTGTAATTGATGCAGTATGTGGTTTGGCATTGTCATGTTGGAAAATGCAAGGTCTTCCCTGAAAGAGACGTCGTCTGGATGGGAGCATATGTTGCTCTAGAACCTGGATATACCTTTCAGCATTGATGGTGTCTTTCCAGGTGTGTAAGCTGCCCATGCCACACGCACTAATGCAACCCCATACCATCAGAGATGCAGGCTTCTGAACTGAGCGCTGATAACAACTTGGGTCGTCCTTCTCCTCTTTAGTCCGAATGACACGGCGTCCCTGATTTCCATAAAGAACTTCAAATTTTGATTAATCTGACCACAGAACAGTTTTCCACTTTGCTACAATCCATTTTAAATGAGCCTTGGCCCAGAGAATATGTCTGCACTTCTGGATCATGTTTAGATACAGCTTCTTCTTTGAACTATAGAGTTTTAGCTGGCAACGGCGGATGGCACGGTGAATTGTGTTCAAAGATAATATTCTCTGGAAACATTCCTGAGCCCATTTTGTGATTTCCAATACAGAAGCATGCCTGTATGTGATGCAGTGCCATCTAAGGGCCCGAAGATCACGGGCACCCAGTATGGTTTTCCAGCCTTGACCCTTACACACAGAGATTCTTCCAGATTCTCTGAATCTTTTGATGATATTATGCACTGTAGATGATGATATGTTCAAACTCTTTGCAGTTTTACACTGTCAAACTCCTTTCTGATATTGCTCCACTATTTGTCAGTGCAGAATTAGGGGGTTTGGTGATACTCTTCCCATCTTTACTTCTGAGAGCCACTGCCACTCCAAGATGCTCTTTTTATACCCAGTCATGTTAATGACCTATTGCCAATTGACCTAATGAGTTGCAGTTTGGTCCTCCAGCTGTTCCTTTTTTGTACCTTTAACTTTTCCAGTCTCTTAGGCTCTGTCCACACGGCAACGGATTCAGGTGAATCTGATAAAATTGTTTATCATTTCGGCCTGGCATCCACACGGCACCGGTGTTTTGGGTGCCCCACAACAATATTTTTTGAGAACGGGTTCCAGAGTTAAAAAATCTGGCAACGGCGCCGTTGCGAAGTCGTCTGGATGAGTAGAACGGATTTGTTTACAATGACATTACAACCACATGACTAGAACAAGCAGCACTCTCGCTGTTTTGTATGAACCACTGCATTGCATTCACTTTTGTGTACAGCTTTTCTTTTAAATAAACAAGTAACTGAACCATTTCTTGAATTTCTTTTTTTTATTGGATAAGACTGCTTTTCAGAATGTTCACACACAATATAAAAAGTTATATAAATTATATAAAAATGCTTTTCAAAATGTTCGCACACAATAAGAAAATTAAGTTATATAAAGCTAATTTGTACACACAGAAGGCACGATTTCCTCACGTAGTCGCAGCCATCTTCTTCTTCTTGTGTGTTTGTTCCTGACAGTGCTTCACACTGAGCATAGATCTATGACACCGGGTAGAAGAAGGGGTTTATGCGCATACGTTTACTTCTTCTATTGTTCTGGTGTCTCCGATGGGACCGTCTTACAGCGCCCCTAGTGGTGTGGCATGTGTATTGCATTGTTTTCAGCAAGCGTTGCGTTGCCATATGTACCTGATATTTTACTGATCCGTTGCCCATGTGGATGCGATATTTTTTTTTAATAAAATCTCGTTGTCGTGTGGATTATTGCCCCTGTCCCAACTTTTTTGAGATGTGTTGCTGTCATGAAATTTCAAATGAGCCAATATTTGGCATGAAATTTCACAATGTCTCACTTTCGACATTTGATATGTTGTCTATGTTCTATTGTGAATACAATATCAGTTTTTGAGATTTGTAAATTATTGCATTCCATTTTTATTTACAATTTGTACTTTGTCCCAACTTTTTTGGAATCGGGGTTGTACAATTATTAAATTATATTCTAAGTGATAAGGGATTATAATATACAGATACTGTATCACCACTGTGATGATAGATTACACGTTCATGTTACTGAAATACATTTTCTACATTGACATTTTCTACAATGTAGAGTTCTGAAAATTATGGTCAAAAGCTGATTTTTCAGGGTGCGTTTGTGTTTGCATGTATAGGTGGAAGAGTAACTAAAAGGTGTAAATAATATGTATGGGCAGTATAAAAAGTTGATAGTATAATAACAATATAACTCATTATTGTGGCTTTTGAAATGTCATGGTGTAGTTTTTGAGATATCATGCGACAACACTTGATTTCATATTTCCTTTTGAGTCTGTGAATGCGTACTGAGATACTGTCACACCCCAGTATGGGCTATAATCACCTTTGTTTCACAAGCACCAGAGTGCTTTTAACATTTTTATTTCGGTTTCCTTCTCTAAAACCAACATGCCTTGAATATCATGTAGAATAAATGTTTTTTTTTTTTTATTTGCTGTATAAACTTGACAAACAGGGTGTCCAACAAGTCAGGAACAAATGAGAGTAAAATTATATACACATTCATAATTTTGTATTTATTATTTACAACATATGTTCTGCATGGGCGGCACGGTGGTGTAGTGGTTAGCGCTGTCGCCTCACAGCAAGAAGGTCCGGGTTCGAGCCCCGTGGCCGGCGAGGGCCTTTCTGTGTGGAGTTTGCATGTTCTCCCCGTGTCCGCGTGGGTTTCCTCCGGGTGCTCCGGTTTCCCCCACAGTCCAAAGACATGCAGGTTAGGTTAACTGGTGACTCTAAATTGACCGTAGGTGTGAGTGTGAATGGTTGTCTGTGTCTATGTGTCAGCCCTGTGATGACCTGGTGACTTGTCCAGGGTGTACCCTGCCTTTCGCCCGTAGTCAGCTGGGATAGGCTCCAGCTTGCCTGCGACCCTGTAGAACAGGATAAAGCGGCTAGAGATGATGAGATGAGATGTTCTGCATGCTCACTCTATGTGGTGGAACAGTGGTTAGCACTGTCATCTCAAAGCAAGAAGGCTCTGGTTTCGAACCTTGTGCCCGACTGGGGCCTTTCTCTGTGGAGTTTACATGTTCTCCCCGTGCCTGTGTGGGTTTCCTCTGGGTGCTCTGGTTTCCTTCTGCAGTCCAAAAACATGCAGATTAGGTCAACTGGATACTCTAAATTGCCTATAAGTGTAAATGGTTGCTTGTCTCTGTATTAGCCCTGTAATAGGTTGGTGACCTGCCCAGGGTGTACCCCACCTAGAATAGAATGCCTTTATTGTCACTGTAAAAACATACAACAAAATTTAGTTCGTCATAGGAAAGCAAAGTCGCTGCGTGCGTGTGCACCGCCACTCTTGGGTACTTCAGCCCAAGGCCATCCTATGTTAACCTAACTGCATGTCTTTGGGGGAAACCGGAGCACCCAGAGGAAACCCACGCAGACACAGGGAGAACATTCAAACTCCACACAGAAAGACCCTTGTCGGCCGCTGGGCTCGAACCCAGAACCTTCTTGCTGTGAGGCGACAGTGCTAACCACTATACCACTATACCACCTGTCGCCTGAAGTCAGCTGAGATTGACTTCAGCTTCCCCCATGACCCTGATGGCATAGATAATGGCTGGATGACTGTTCACTCTAATGCTCTACTCATTTTCTCAGCTGCTATACCATGTTTGTGCAGATTTTGCTCAACATATTCCTACTGGTTCCTGACTTTTCAGACACCCTGTGTATGAATATCAAGCTTGTATTGTTCCACATTTGCTCGTCGCTTAAAATGTTATTTGATTGTAAGAGAACATAAGGGGTTAAAGCCCCACTTCCTCATTTCAATGCAACGAGGAAGATTTTATATTCTGTAGGAGATCAGCCTCTGTGTAATTGTGTGACAGTGATTAGTGTAGCTGCAGGTAAAGGGCTGGAGCTGCGCAGTGGGGAAGATGGCTAAGATCTGGGTGGGTGTGGACTGCAGCAATGCTTAGACTGTTCAGCTCTGCATGATGATTACTGTCATCTGCTCTCAGAAGCAGAAGCCAGAGCACATAGAGGGAGGGACTCGGCTCAGCGGGGTAGCCAGAATACAGCCATGTTTTGCCTCCCCAACATTTAATTTCTGTACCTGCAGGTAATGCATTTGAGCACAGTGGGGCATTCGTGGTCATCATAATGGTCTTGCTTTCAGAAAGCAGCATATGAGACCACATGTGCACTTGATGGTTCAGATGTAGTAGTCCAAAGGCTGAACTAGTTCAAATGTCTGTGGGGAAGCAGTCTGGTGATGTCCTTAGCGCCACATGGAGAGCTTGCCTCCAGGGAAGGACTCCAGTTATGTCATATTATCCACAGTACAAAGCCTCTGAAATAAGCATGGCACACACAAAAAAAAAATCTGTGCTCTACTGATCAGTTGTGGCTATGAGTAGGATAGGGATTTCACCCATTCTTTTTCTCTGAAGCGCTTGTCACCGGAGAGAATAATTGCATCCCGTCTGTTTGAACTAGTGCAGATTGGCTTACAAAACTTTAGTCTTTATCTCATTGGTCCAGGCACTGCCTTCAAACCTCTTCCCAAATTAAACATTACAATAGTTCTCATGCCCCCAACTTAATAAATGGCAGTTTTCTCAGAATGCTGCTTCTTTTTCTTCATCGCCTTGAGCGTAGGCTGCATTGTCCACATGACAAATTACTCCAGCAAGTGGATAGAAGTGTCAGATGACTCTCTTCAGTGGTGAATTCATTTGACATGGGATGGCAAACGATGTGTCTCCAACATCCTTCAAAAGCAGGGTGATGGTGTCTCCAATCTCTGCTGCATCGAGGAGGAAGACAAAATGCAATAAATACACATACAAGCACAATGACTCTGAAAAAGATTTGTAGAAATCTGTTGTACGGCCTTATATTTGTTCTTCAGGTGACAATGCCTGCAGGGTGAATTATGGAGGCTGTGCTACCCTCTGCTTGGCTGTCCCAGGGGGCCGAGTGTGTGCTTGTGCTGACAACCAGCACCTGGACAGGAACAATGTCACCTGCTCAGGTAAGCCATTTTAAGCCCATTCGCACTGAAAATATGCATGAAGACAGAGACTTCCTCTCAACATTCTCTTTGAATGATAAGATCCTGATTCTGTCTTAGAGCTAATATGGGCATATTATGTGAAGTAGTATCTTTTATCACCAACAACATGCCTTCTGCTGTGGTTTGTGACTCCCTGTGTAGACGTGACAGGTGATGAAGAGCAGCAACATTGCAGGAGCGAGCAGTTTGAGTGCAGGAATCAGCGGTGTGTGAGAGCAGCCTGGAAATGTGACGGAGATGATGACTGCTTAGACGGCAGCGATGAGGATGAGCATGTTTGCGGTGTGTATCTGTAACTTCTGAATCTGTTTCTAACCACCTGCTGTGTATGTGTACAGCTTAACCAGTCAGGCTTGCAGATGTGACATTTATTCCCTGCATGTTGCAGTGGCTCGTGGTAACATAAATATTATACTTAACTTAGTAGCTGCTGTCATGCTATTGAACCTTTGGCAAGTTGGGGGATAATACAGATATGATCCAGATAACTGGCTAGCCAAATATAAACATTCACACAGATGTACACAGCTTATGAAACTGCCCCTCCACCCACATAAGCTCACTGCATAGTCACCTCATGAATTAATCAATGAGATATGCAGCAAGGGCGGCACGGTGGTGTAGTGGTTAGCGCTGTCGCCTCACAACAAGAAGGTCCTGGGTTCGAGCCCTGGGGCCGGCGAGGGCCTTTCTGTGTGGAGTTTGCATGTTCTCCCCGTGTTCGCGTGGGTTTCCTCCGGGTGCTCCGGTTTCCCCCACAGTCCAAAGACATGCAGGTTAGGTTAACTGGTGACTCTAAATTGACCGTAGGTGTGAATGTGAGTGTGAATGGTTGTCTGTGTCTATGTGTCAGCCCTGTGATGACCTGGCGACTTGTCCAGGGTGTACCCCGCCTTTCGCCCGTAGTCGGCTGGGATAGGCTCCAGCTTGCCTGCGACCCTGTAGAAGGATAAAGCGGCTAGAGATAATGAGATGAGATGAGATATGCAGCAAGTTCACCAGTTTAATATTAACTTAATTTTTCATCAGGAGAAATAGTGTGCTATAGTGTGGTCTTCTGTCAAAGTGATCAAAATTGCAAAATCAATCTTCTGCTCTGTGTGGATGGCCCATAATGTGTCTAGCATATTATGGTTTGAATAAGCCTTCAGTTGTCTGGTTATTATTTTTTATTTGTGGTTTTTGTAGATGTGTTCATCGTGAAGTGCAGTCGAATGATTCATTAGTGTAAACTGATTTGGAAATTTGGCCAATGGTCACAGGTCAGGGGGGTAGTTGATAATGTGTGATCAAATCTTTTAATTTGTGAAATTATCTACAGCTAACCACAGCTGTACCATGGACCAGTTCAAGTGTCCAAATAATCGCTGTATTCCCAAGAGGTGGCTTTGTGATGGGACAAATGACTGTGGTGACAACGAGGATGAGTCCAACAAAACATGCTCAGGTAGGACTCCAGTCCACTTATCAAGCAGTAATAATCTATCTATCTATCTATCTATCTATCTATCTATCTATCTATCTATCTATCTATCTATCTATCTATCTATCTATCTATCACCACCAACAGCAATAATAATAATAATTTTTAAGGTTTTTTTTATTTCAGCTAATTATTAATTTATATATTTCAAATAAGTTGAATTCTTTTTGAGAACTGGCTTTAGAGAATTAGAATGTGTCCATCTACAACTCCAATTCCAAAAAAGTTGGGATACTGTGTAAAACATAAATAAAAACAGAATGTGAAGATTTGCAAATCATGGAAGCCTTATATTTCATTGAAAATAGTACAAAGACAACATATCAAATGCTGAAACTGAGAAATGTTACTGCTTTTTGAAAAATTTTGAATTTGATGTCAGCAACACGTTTCAGAAAAGTTGGGACGGGGCAATAAAAGACTGAAAAAGTTGTGTAATGTGAAAAAACAACAACCCAATTTGGTTCATTGGCAACAGGTCAGGAAGAGCATCAAAAGTAGAAATTATTTTTAGAAATCATAGACACCACGTCCTCCAGGCTAAAGAGGAGAGGGACCATCCAGCTTGTTATCAGTGTACAGTTCAAAAACCAGCATCTGTGATGGTATGAGGGTGCATTAGTGCACATGACATGGGTAGCTTGCACATCTGGGAAGGCATCATTAATGCTGAATGATATATACACGTTTCAGAGCAATATGCTGCCATTCAGACAAAATCTTTTTCAGCGAAGGCCTTCCTTCTTTCAGCAAGACAATGCCAAACTGCTTTATGCATATATTAAAACTGCATGGCTCCGTAGTAAAAGAGACTGGGTGCTAAACTGGCCTGCCTGCAGTCCAGACCTGTCTCCCATTTAAAACATTTGGCAAATTATGAAGCGCAAAATACAAAAAAGGGGACCTGAACTGTTGAGCAACTGAAGTTGTTTTCAGACAAGAATGGAGCAACATTTCTCTTTCAAAACTACAGCAACTGGTCTCCTCAGTTCCCAAAAGTTTACAGAGTGTTGTTAAAAGTAGAGGTGATACAACACGGTGGTAAACATGCCCCTGTCCCAAATTTTTTGAAGCATGTTGCTGACATCAAATTCAAAATGAGCATATATTTTCAACAAACAATAAAATATCTCAGTTTCAACATTTGATATGTTATCTTTTTATTGTTGCGTTGGTCGTATTATACATTGTCATCTGGATCTTCCACCATCAAGCATCATGTCGTAGCAAGTTTGGTATTCACAGAGATTGCATTTTTCATAAAAGAGGATATCAAAGAATTTTGCGTCTTTCATTTTGTCGATTCTCCCTGTGTTTCCAACACTGTGGACTTCCTATGATTGTTATACTTGAATGAATGTTATTATGAACATTAGGGTGACTATGGTTGCTGATTTTAACTCTGAATTTCGAAGATGAGAAAGCAATCAGTAAAGAGGAATGTGTGGCCGCAAAGCAAAACAAAGCTCAAAAATGCAGTCATGTTAACAAACGCTCAGACTGCAGGAATAATAAAATATAATAACTTATCAGCAGTTTTGAATTTATTAAAACACATTGCATAATACAAGATGAATACTTGCTAAACAGTTTAAAGAACATTACACCTCCTTTAAAAGAAAAAAATCCCTTAACCTCCCCCTCACCCCACTTACGTACAGTGCACTCCCAAGTCTCCATCTGTGTAGCAATTATTGACTGCAATTATCACCGAGAATCCCTTCTTACTGAGTCAAACGTGCCCACATCCTTCGAATCATCTTCCCTTTGAAGAGTAGTATAGTCATGCTAAAGGAATGCCAGTAGCCCTAATGCTTTGAAATGCTTTAAAGTCCACAACCTGCTCTAGCTTTTTTTTTTTTTAATTGTGTGAATTGTTCTTTGGACCATGCATTCAGCTTTTGCTATATAGGATACTCTCCCAGCTGAACATTAACCCCTGCATCTGCAAGTGAATTACGCTAGATACAGTATCTACTGTGTGCTTTGACCTCTGTGTTCACTATAATAGTACGGTATATGTCACTGGTGACTGGCTCAGAAAACTAATTAGAGCTCACAAACAAAAAACACTTGACACAGGATGGTAATATTTTACAGGAAAGTTCCCATGCACCTCCCCCTCATAATTATTGTTATTCTATCCACATTCACTGGATATGAGCAATCACATGCTCTGACTGGCTACTCTACTATTAGGCTATCAGCTCATATACCGTGAGTAGAGAAAAACAAAATGGCAGAGCGTGTTACTGAGCCAACCGGGGATGAAATAAAAACTCTACTCAAAAACAAAACCTCAAAAATACAAAAAAGCAGCAAAATATGTAATAAAAGTATTTGATGGTAAGAATGTTTGTTTTTTTTCTCCAAGAATTATTATTATCATATTTTTCACAAATTGCTCCTGTCATTTAGCCGGTTTGTTCACATTCTTTGTTTGTTTAAAATGATTTTGTCAGATATTTTATACAAAGATTTTATTTATTGAATTTGCAATAAATAAATAAATAAATAAATAAATATGCTGTGTTTCTCAAAATCCAGTGAATGTGGATATAATAAAACAATTATTCCACTCAATCTCATCATACTTGGCTTACAGCCAAATTGGCGCTATGTGCCTCGTCAGTTATCAGCTCATGTATGACTGAATTTCATGGAATAACTGTTAAATATACAGACACCTGACAAAAGGAAACCCAACATAAAAGTGTTGGGCCACCATGAGCCACTACAACAGTTTAAGTGTTCTTGGGCATACAGTAGAGTCTCTCTGGAGATGCATTGTAGGGATGAATACCATTCTTCCAAGAGATATTCCCTCAATTGTCTTACACCAGAATCTCTCTTCACCCATTCAATTGGGTTAAGATCTGGTGAGTGTTAAGACCATTATATAGTATTGACTTTATTTTTTATACTCATCAAACCATCCAATAAACCTTCCTGACTTGTGAAGGGAGACACTGACATCCTGGAAGAGACCACTCCCATCAGAATAGAAAGGTTTCATCATGGGATCAGTCAGAAGGACTTTGTATTGATTTTTAGTGTCTCTTCCTCCTAAGGTGACAAGTGGACCAAAATAATGCCAGCAAAATGCCCCAGAGCACCAGTATGTCACTCATCCATAGCTGTCATCTCAAACAATCTCAGTATCAGTATTACCAAAAAATCCCAACAGAGACAGTATTTCATATGACTCCCAAACTGTACTGTCACAATTTCATAGAATAGCAATTAAGATCATTCTTCCTCATCCATAAATGCAGGGGATCACAAACTAGGGGTCACTTGATTTCCAAAAGATTATGAGAGAAACTCATAATCTCTTCTTTTCCTTTACTGATTTATTTCATAAATTGTTAATAGGCGGCACGGTGGTGTAGTGGTTAGCGCTGTCGCCTCACAGCAAGAAGGTCCTGGGTTCGAGCCCCGGGGCCGGCGAGGGCCTTTCTGTGTGGAGTTTGCATGTTCTCCCCGTGTCCGCGTGGGTTTCCTCCGGGTGCTCCGGTTTCCCCCACAGTCCAAAGACATGCAGGTTAGGTTAACTGGTGACTCTAAATTGACCGTAGGTGTGAATGTGAGTGTGAATGGTTGTCTGTGTCTATGTGTCGGCCCTGTGATGACCTGGCGACTTGTCCAGGGTGTACCCCGCCTTTCGCCCGTAGTCAGCTGGGATAGGCTCCAGCTTGCCTGCGACCCTGTAGAAGGATAAAGCGGCTAGAGATAATGAGATGAGATGAAATTGTTAATATTAGAAGTATCGACCATGGGTTTTGTGTGCTATTTTGAAATATTACTGTAAGTCACATACAGGAAAGCCACTTTTGAACGATCATCAGAGAATATCATCAGAGCAGCGAAAGAAAGAACTTAGTTCGAAGAAGTTAGTGTGAGGGGTTTGTTAAGCAGAGAAAGAAAGAACAGTGGTGTGTGGTGCTCACTCTGAAGCCATCAGAATGAGCACCACACACCACTGTTCTTTCTTTCTCTGCTTAACAACACCCCACTAACTTCAAATGACCCCAGCCCATTCCCCAACACACACTATACCTACTCAAATATGATGGAAGAAAGGACACGTGTGGTCACATAGGTGGCATGTGTAGTTATAGTGATTGAAAGTTTGTGAACCCTTTAGAGTTTTCTATATTTCTGCATATATATGACCAAAAACATAATCAGATTTTCACGCAAGTCCTAAAAGTAGATAAAGAGAACCCAGTTAAACAAATGAGACAAAAATATTATACTTGGTCATTTATTTATTGAGGAAAATTATCCAATATTACATATGTGAGTGGCAAAAGTATGTGAACCTCTAGGATTAGCAGTTAAATTGAAGGTGAAATTAGAGTCAGCTGTTTTCAATCAATGGAATGACAATCAGGTGTGAGTGGGCACCCTGTTTTATTTAAAAAACAGGGATCTATCAAAGTCTGATCTTCACAACACATGTTTGTGGAAGTGTATCATGGCACGAACAAAGGAGATTTCTGAGGACCTCAGAAAAAGCATTGTTGATGCTCATCAGGCTGGAAAAGGTTACAAAACCATCTCTAAAGAGTTTGGACTCCACCAATCCACAGTCAGACAGATTGTGTACAAGTGGAGGAAATTCAAGACCATTGTTACCCTCCCCAGGAGTCCTCAACCAACAAAGATCACTCCAAGAGCAAGGCGTGTAATAGTCGGCAAGGTCACAAAGGACCCCAGGGTAACTTCTAAGCAACTGAAGGCCTCTCTCACATTGGCCAATGTTAATTTTCATGAGTCCACCATCAGAAGAACACTGAACAACAATGGTGTGCATGGCAGGGTTGCAAGGAGAAAGCCACTGCTCTCCAAAAAGAACATTGCTGTTTGTCTGCAGTTTGGTAAAGATCACGTGGACAAGCCAGAAGGCTACTGGAAAAATGTTTTGTGGACACATGAGACCAAAATAGAACTTTTTGGTTTAAATGTTATGTTTGGAGAAAGGAAAACACTGCATTTCAACATAAGAACCTTATCCCATCTGTGAAACATGGTGGTGGTAGTATCATGGTTTGGGTCTGTTTTGCCGCATCTGGGCCAGGACGGCTTGTCATCATTGCTGGAACAATGAATTCTGAATTATACCAGCGAATTCTAAAGGAAAATGTCAGGACATCTGTCCATGGACTGAATCTCAAGAGAAGGTGGGTCATGCAGCAAGACAACGATCCTAAGCACCCAAGTCATTCTACCAAAGAATGGTTAAAGAAGAATAAAGTTAATGTTTTGGAATGGCCAAGTCAAAGCCCTGACCGTAATCCAATCGAAATGTTGTGGAAGGACCTGAAGCGAGCAGTTCATGAGAGGAAACCCACCAACATCCCAGAGCTGAAGCTGTTCTGTATGGAGGAATGGACTAAAGTTCCTCCAAGCCAGTGTGCAGGACTGATCAACAGTTACCGGAAATGTTTAGTTGCAGTTATTGCTGCACAAGGGGGTCACACCAGCATACATGTCAACCTATACGGAATGTCCGTATTTTATACGGATTTGATTCAATAAACGTAGTATACAGGCATATAAATAAAGTTATACGGATTCTTTAAAAAAACTTCAATATTTATTTAGAGCTATAATCAATTCCCACGATGATAAAAGAGCGCATAACATTTACAAACGTACTGTACACCACAGACAGCCAGTAAAAAGTCTTATGAAATCATGCGTTATCTTGTGGTAGCAAGACTTCGTTCCATTTTTGATCATGCGCACACCGCATTGCGAAAATCCCGCCAACCGTGAAGTCATAGACATATAAACATAGACGCCACCTTCTGCGTAGAATCATACGTCATCCTCGCCGCCATATTGGATGTGGCAAAGTGGAGATTCTTCAACCGTCTCTGGTATAGCGTCTAGACAGTAGCCAAGAATAAAGATGCCTCATTCATGTGCTGCGTTTAACTGTACCAACAGGTTCACCGTCCAAACGAGATCACATGGGATTACCTTTCACAGGTGAGACTGGAAAAATACTTTTCATTGTATTTGGTCATTATAACGTAATTTTATGAACAGATTTTCCTGACTTTGTGGCTAATATGAAGTCTCGTGCATAATAGCCGCTCGGTGAAACCTGTCTCCAAACAACGAAGTATTTCCTTTGTAACTACGCTGATAACACTTTGTGTTTTTGTCAAACATTGGAGCTTTGTATTCATTCTGAAGGTTTATTGTTATTAATATTGAATAAAAAGTAACTGGGATATATCATTGTTAATTATCATTCAGATTTTAGGTAAATTATTTTAATTTGCATCTTATACAGATTTTATAAGGGAAATACGGATTTTGGAGGTTGGTTATACAGGTTTGATTGACCAAAGGTTGACATGTATGCACCAGATACTGAAAGCAAAGGTTCACATACTTTTGCCATTCACAGATATGTAATATTGGCTCATTTTCCTCAATAAATAAATGACCAAGTATAATATTTTTGTCTCATTTGTTTAACTGGGTTCTCTTTATCTACTTTTAGGACTTGTGTGAAAATCTGATGATGTTTTAGGTCATATTTATGCAGAAATATATAAAATTTTAAAGGGTTCACAAACTTTCAAGCACCACTGTATATAACTGTATAAATGTAATAGAGTTGTGTGTAATATTTGAGCATGCAGTTCCTTACTCAGGCTGATGAGCAGAGCTCACAACAATTTTCTCTCTGCCCATTTTGCAAGCAGATGAAAAAAATTATATTGGCAATATTACTCTGAAAGTCTTAATACCCCCCCCCCCCCCCCCAAAAAAAAAAAAAAGGGCCACGATGTTTCCTGGTATGCTGCCAAGCACACTTCAACCAATCATTGTTTGTGTGAAGACTGGTTTATGCACAGTACCATAGATAAGCCCTGTATGCACTGTTAAGAGGTGTTTTTTTTTTTTTTGCACACTACACTTACCCATATATATGTATGCAGAAGTGTGTCTTGGATGAATTCCTAAAAGATATTCCTGTGTGATTTTACTATACAGAGGCTATGATTGGCTAAAGGTTTGCAAACCCACAAAACATGTGTAAGCTAATTCATGTGGGGTTTACAGCAGGATGTTTTTCAAATTACCAACAAAAAATGTCAATTTTTCATGTTTGCATTACTGAAATTGGTATTTATGCTGTTCTTAACTAAATGTGCAAAATACTTAGTGAGATCTACTGAAATAGATTAATTAGGAACCTGTAAATTGATTTCCTAAACCTCAAAATCAAATACAAATGAATGCGACTGTATAGCATGTACAACCCCAAATTAGAAAAAGTTGGGATGGTTTGAAAACAATGATTTGTAAATAATCTTTGACCTGTATTGCATTCAAAACAAAACAACAGCACATTATTTGATGTTTTACCTCATGAATTTTATTGTTTTTCAAAATAAATGCCTATTTCAATTTTGGTTCTTGTCACACATTTCAAAAAAGTTGGGATGGTAAAGCATTTATCACTTTATTATAATGTTGCCATTCCTTCACACAACACTTAAAATATGTGAACTCAAGACACCAAGTGATGAAGCGTCTCAGGTGTTATTTTGTCCCAATCTTCCTGCAAACAGGTTTCAAGGGACGCAACAGTATTGGGTCCTTGTTGTCATATTTTTCACTTCAAAATTTTCCACACATTCCCTATTGGGGACAGAGGGAACAGACACCCTCTCCTTCTTCAGCCATGCCTTTGTAATGTGTGCAGAATTTGGTTTTGCATTGCTTGTTGAAATATCCCTAGAAAAGCTGTCATCTTGAATTAATGCTGCCATCACAGAAGTGTAAGTAACCTTTGCTGACGGCACTGACACAACTCCATACCATGACAGACCCTGGCTTTTGGACTTGTTGCTGGTAACAGTCTGGATGGTCCTTTTCATCTTTGGGCTGGAGCACACAGCATCAGTTTCTTCCAATAAAGACCTGGAGTACTGATTTGTCTGACCACATTGCATATTTCCACTGTATGATTGTCCATCCCAGATGCCTCTGAGCCCAGAGAAGTCAATGGTACTTCTGGACACAGTTAACATAAGGCTTCCTTTTTGCACAGTAAAGTTTTAACTGCCATTTGTGGATGCAGTGTAACTCTGTATTGTAGTGCTTGACAATGGTTTGCCACAGTAATCCTGAGCCCATGTGGTTATATCAGCAATAGATGAATGACAGTTCTTGATGCAATGCTGTCTGAGGGATCGGAGTCCACGGCTGTTCAGCTTAGGCTTGCACCCTTGCCCTTTACGCACACTGAAATTCCTCCAGGTTCCTTGAATCATTCAATGATATTATACCTCATAGAGGGTGAAATATACAAATCCCTTCCTGTCTTTCTTTGAGGAATATTGTTTTTAAATGTTTCAATTTTCTCATGCATTTGTTAACAGACTGGAGAACCTCAGCCCGTCTTTGCTCCTCAAAGACTAGGCCTTTCGTGAGTACTGCTTTTGTACCAAATCATGATAACAATCACCTGTTGACATCATCTGTTTCAAATCACATGATTATTTTTCTCTCATTACTTGCCCTAAATTGCCCCCTTCCCAATTTCTTTGGAATGTGTTGCAGGCCTGAAATGCAGGAAGGGATATTAACAAATGAAATGAAGTTGACCAGATAAAACACAAAATATCTTTGATTCACACTGTCTGCAATGAAATACAAGTCAAAGTAAATTTAGAAGTCACTACTTTCTTTTTTTTAATTTGCACTTTCCATACAGTCCCAACTTTTTCTGATTTGGAGGTATGGTATAGTATATTTAAATAACACTGGTTGGCTTTTTTTTGTAGTATATCAAATATATTCCATTCAGCTAGCATGATATTGAACGAGTTGAAGACAAGTTCAATGTCATGCTTGCTGAATCGAATATATCTGATATACCATGAAAAAAAGCCAGCCAATAATATTATTATTATTATTATTATTATTATTATTATACATACACATTCCTTTCGGGTGTTCAGTGCATCTTTCTCTTTCAAAATGATCTAAAAATTTTCCGTATTTAATGAAGCAAACCTGGTAGCCATGTTTGTTTACAAATTGTCACAGTCGCTGGCTAGAGCAGAAGTTTTACATGTAATACGTACCTTATGGCATTTTCAATTCACTGCGATAGTTTACTGCGGGCGCCGCCGTTGAACAAAGAAATGCTTCTGCTCATGCACAACAGAAAACTTTCTCACTGAATATTTGCATCAGCTCTGATGTGTGACGTCATGTCTTGACAACCATGCAATATCGTAAACCATATTCAACGCTCATTCTCCATTGGGTAGAGTGACGTAATACACCTCGGATAAGCAATATGCTAACAATATTGCATGCTGTCAAACCAAATGAATGAAACCCGCGAGAAGGAAATAGAAAACATGTTTTTATTCCATCAAAAAAGTGTCCTGTATGTATAATAATATATATGTATAGTATATAATAAGGTATCTTGAGACTCTAAATTGACCGTAGGTGTGAATGTGAGTGTGAATGGTTGTCTGTGTCTATGTGTCAGCCCTGTCATGACCTGGCGACTTGTCCAGGGTGTACCCCGCCTTTCGCCCATAGTCAGCTGGGATAGGCTCCAGCTTGCCTGCGACCCTGTAGAAGGATAAAGCGGCTAGAGATAATGAGATGAGATGAGAAGGTATCTTGACTATTGAGAATAATAAGCACTAGCAAAAGAACTCATTTGGATCATTTTTCTTTTGGTTAATTTTCACGCAATGTCAATCACATAATTTTTCTTTAAATCATCTACAAATCCCCAAACTGGGTGGCAAGGTGGTGTAGTGGTTAGCACTCTTGCCTCACAGCAAGAAAGACCTGGGTTCGAGCCCAGTGGCCAATGAGGGCCTTTCTGTATGGAGTTTGTATGTTCTCCCCGTGTCTGTGTGGGTTTCCTCTGGGTGCTCCTGTTTCCCCCACAGTCCAAAGACATGCAGGTTAGGCTAATTGATGGCTCTAAATTAACTGTAGGTGTGAATGTGAGTGTGAATGGTTGGTTGTTTCTGTGTCAGCCCTGCGATGACCTGGCGACTTGTCCAGGGTGTACCCCGCCTCTCGCCCATAGTCAGCTGGGATAGGCTCCAGCTGGCCTGTGATGGATGGATGGATGGATGGATGGATGGAAATCCAAACTGTGCATACAAATTTAGCTCATATCAGTTTGGATTTCTTTCAGTTGGAGGCCAATTATATTCCTCATCTCTTTTTTTTGCAGTATTGTTTGTATGTTATGTATGTTTCACATGTCATTCATATATATACAGTGGTGCTTGAAAGTTTGTGAACCCTTTAGAATTTTCTATATTTCTGCATAAGTATGACTGAAAACATCATCAGGTTTTCATACAAGTCCTAAAAGTAAAGAGAACCCAGTTAAACAAATGAGAGAAAAATATTATATTTGGTCATTTATTTATTGAGGAAAATGATCCAATATTACATATCTGTGAGTGGCAAAAGTATGTGAACCTCTAGGATTAGCAGTTAATTTGAAGGTGAAATTAGAGTCAGGTGTTTTCAATCAATGGGATGACAATCGGGTGTGAGTGGGCACCCTGTTTTATTTAAAGAACTGGGATCTATCAAAGTCTGATCTTCATAACACGTTTGTGGAAGTGTATCATGGTACGAACAAAGAAGATTTCCAAGGCCCTCAGAAAAACCATTGTTGATGCCCATCAGGCTGGAAAAGGTGAAAAAAACCTATCTCTAAAGAGTTTGGACTCCACCAATCCACAGTCAGACAGATTGTGTACAAATGGAGGACGTTCAAGACCATTGTTACCCTCCCCAGGAGTGGTTGACCAACAAAGATCACTCCAAGAGCAAGGCGTGTAATAGTCAGCGAGGTCACAAAGGACCCCAGGGTAACTTCTAAGCAACTGAAGGCCTCTCTCACATTGGCTAATGTTAATGTTTATGAGTCCACCATCAGGAGAACACTGAACAACAATTGTGTGCATGGCAGGGTTGCAAGGAGAAAGCCACTGCTCTCCAAAAAGAACATTGCTGCTCATCTGCAGTTTGCTAAAGATCACAGGGATAAGCCAGAAAGCTATTGTAAAAATGTTTTGTGGACGGATGAGACCAAAATATAACTTTTTGGTTTAAATGAGAAGCGTTATGTTTTGGAGAAAGGAAAACACTGCATTCCAGCATAAGAACCTTATCCTATCTGTGAAACATGGTGGTGGTAGTAGTATCATGGTTTGGGCCTGTTTTGCTGCCCTTTTCAGTCACGTGACCTTCGTAAACGCGACCACCATTTTGGACATGTAGTGGACTTCGGCTCGAATCAGTTTGAATGCGAGGAAGGCGACAAACGAAAAACATAAAAGAAAAAGGAGCGAGATGCAGAAAACACCTTCCTATCCAGCGACATAGGGCATTTACAGGGCGAGCAGAGGGAGAGGTATTTGCAAAAATTGAGGTTAGCAGGCTTAGAGAACGACGTTTACCTGCTTCCACCAGGATTGTTCACTGACGTACGCTCCAGCTTGCTCCCCCTCAAATTAAGCAGCGCGCTCCGGCTTGCTCCCCCTCAAATTAAGCAGTGCGCTCCGCTTTACAGTAAACTAGTAAATACAGTAAAGGAAAAACTTGAGACTGAAAGGTTTTAACAGTCATCCAAATGACTGAACGTAAACATTGCTACAGTAACATACTAGCTACTATGTTGTTGACATTAGCTAGTCAACAATAGCTACTACAGAAGAAGAAAGAGGTTACAATGGGTTATTTTAACCTATTTGGTTACACACTCACCGCCACAGAATGTTAACAGCAATGTAATGCCTTTTCTGGCTAATTTTATTTGTCTTACCTCCAACAAAGTGGTCACTACACAAGCGTTGGTATGCCGAGGGCTGACAATCTTTCCTGTTAATGGCCACTATCCATCTTCTCCGTCGGGATCCGATAAAATGATAAACCTTGCCTTGTTTGTTGATGGTTACTACATCCAGGTGCACAACAATATAGTGGCATGATGGAAGTCTTGCTGAAAGTAAAAACTTTCTTTGCTGCCATTCCTCAATGTTGGCTGTGGTAAACTACTGGTAGTACATGTCCAAAATGGCGGCCGCGTTTGTCGTGACGTCACGTGAAAAGGGTCCATACCAGCGAATTCTAAAGGAAAATGTCAGGACATCTGTCCATGAACTGAATCTCAAGAGAAGGTGGGTCATGCAGCAAGACAACGACCCTAAGCATACAAGTTGTTCTACTAAAGAATGGTTAAAAAATAAGAAAATTAATGTTTTGGAATGGCCAAGTCAAAGTCCTGACCTTGATTCAATCAAAATGTTGTGGAAGGACCTGAAGCGAGCAGTTCATGTGAGGAAACCCACCAACATCCCAGAGTTGAAGCTGTTCTATACGGAGGAATGGGCTAAAATTCCTCCAAGCTGGTGTGCAGGACTGATCAACAGTTACTGGAAAAGTTTAGTTGCACAAGGGGGTCACGCTAGATACTGAAAGCAAAGGTTCACATACTTTTGCCACTTGGAGATATGTAATATTAGATCATTTTCCTCAATAAATAAATGACCAAGTATAATATTTTTGTCTCATTTGTTTAACTGGGTTCTCTATATCTACTTTTAGGACTTGTGTGAAAATCTGATGTTGATTTAGGTCATATTTAAATATAGAAAATTTTAAAGGGTTCACAAACTTTCAAGCACCACTGTATGTGTGTGTGTGTGTGTGTGTGTGTGTGTGTGTGTATATATATATATATATATATATATATATATATATATATATATATAAAATGAGAGAGACTGTATACTGTGGCATATACTGTATGTTAAAAGATTTCTTGTGTATTTGCCAAGTCAAACTCCTGTGTCCTTTGTACATTTGTCAAATTACGAGCTTTGGATTCTAGTGCTGCTTTTTCATTACATTTCATTACAAGAGTACATCTGAATCACTTATCTCTGACCTGTTTTTTTACATACTGCAGTAAAACCTGTCTTATTGCCAGCTATAACACCCCTGAGCTCATAAGTGGTGTAAAATCAATGAAAGTCTGGGACAGTTGTGATAAATTCTGTCATGTCAACACTCTGACATGGCTCCAGTACAACTCAGCTCTTTCGTGGTAAAACATTCTGCATACCCACTGAGGCCTTTCCTGTCTTCTCATCACTTCACAAACCCTTATGCTAATTGCCTGCTAATGGAAAACTCAACTATTCCCATCTTATACCTTCTGAAAACTAGGTGGCAAAATATTGCTTGGTGATGTAACAGCAAATGTAAATTTGAAGGAGATCACAGACTCTTGAAGGAATACTTATTTAAGAGTGTTCAACCAAATCATTTCCCATTATTTTACAGCGGAACAGTGCCAGACTGGTCAGTTCTCCTGTGGAAGTGGTCGCTGTATCCCTGAATCTTGGCGCTGTGACCGTGATGATGACTGTGGTGACATGTCAGATGAGTCTACTTCCTGTGGTAAGCCACTGACTTCCTGTTTACTTTTAGGAAATTCGGAATTTTTTGCATTAGCACCACTGAGATTCTATCAATCCTTGCTGATTTAGCCACTGAGCTTGACTCACACACCGTGGCTGTGGCTGTCTTCTGGATTATTCTCCCAAAGAAGAGCTGCATATCAGTATTCAGAACATGGTAACCAAGCAGATTCCGCTGGCCCCTGAATCTCTATTTGTAAAAGTAGAAAGGCAAATGGGGACTAAATTCCTATTCAGTGGTTTTTAATCCCAAGGTGGTAATGCAAATCCATAAGTGAGTCTATGATCTGAGGTTACCACAACCACATCCTTGACCCAGCATGCAGACTAGAGCATATAAACCAGACTGTTCAGGGGAATTTGTATAAATATTTGTCTGCTCTGAACTTCCCATTGCTGCTTTTGTAAAGCCACCCATGTGAAATGAAGTGTAAATGAGCTGTAGGGTCCTCTTTTAAGGAAGCTTCTCAAAATGATGCTGAAAGCTTCAATTGTAAGATATGTTAGATGTTTTTATATGTATTTTCAAGTATCTACATCATTTGTGTACTTTTATTTTGCAACAGGAATAAGACTACAGTGTATTATTTCAGTGTATTTCCTTCCTGATTTAACACACTGAGTGTAAAACAGCATAAAGTGGTATGAATAAATCTTATCTCATTTCTTGGTTATCATGCATGGAGTGAATATCATTACCGTGAAAATGGGAGAGAGAAAGATAGGGAGTCTCTGCAGAATTGTTAAGATCAGGGGACACTTTGTGTTTCTTTTTAATCTTGCAAATATTGAATCTTTCTTTCAATCCGGCTGGTAGAAGGCTGCACAGTGTAATGAGTCAGTGACCGTCTTTATACCTCGACACTTTGAATTCATTTACTCTATTTGCCAATAATATGCTTGAGACTATAGTTATTGGGTAGTGTCCTTCAGTGAAGGCATTATCTGTTTAATGACTCATGGGATAAACTATTAGATATTAGATACATGAAAAGAAGCGTCTGCAACATATCAGCGTTAAAAGCCAGAGACCTACCTGTCCTTTCTGATTGAAGAAACACATCCTGCACAGTTTTAAAGGGCACAGATATCCTGGTGTATTACATCTTAGAATACGGTAAAATACTACCTGTGAAGACCTTTAAATGGCCTCCCCATGTTCCTTTTCACCTTAGAGGGTAAACATGCTGCTTTCTAAAAGCCTCCTTACCAAGTTCAGCAAATTGCTCTGAGTGCAACTGTGCCCGTTACCTCTGCTGCGTCTTAAGCTGTCTGAGCACTCTCCCACATAAACCAAGTCGGTGTAAGCAGTAATTAAAGTACACGCTTGGATTCACTTAATCATAATCAAGCCGTGCTGAAAGAAGCATATTCTCCGACACATTGTAGCTTGCGAGTTCTGCTGCATGGTTGGAGCTTTAGTGCCATTGCTGCACTGCGGATCAAACACCTGAAGCACAGTGGTTCAGGGATTTCAGCCTGATACTTACTCATATTCCATCACAATTCTCCAGACGTTTTCTGTCATCTAAATTTTTTGTGGTTCAACATTTGTGAGGCTTTGAGTGTTTTTCAGTCATTCAGACATCATGTTCTCTTTGTTTTGATTATTTGAGCTAAGAAGAGAAAGCACTTCAAAGGAGAATCAGCATCACATATGGGACGCATAAAGGGGGAAAAGTGTTCAGATAAATCAAAATTATTTGAAAGAACTGACTGCTTTGAACAATGATCAAATTTATTTATTTATTTAGTCTATTTGTTTGTTTTAATGTCGAGCATGAGAAGAACAATAGTCTAAGCCTTAAAGAGGCAGGGTTTTTTTGTTTGTTTTTTGTTAACCCCCTTAATTAATAATAATTAAGTCGTCCTCAGACGAGCCTGACAGCGGAGTCTCCAGTCATCTCGATCCTCCATACATCCGGCCAGTTCCCCAGAACTCTCCACTCCTGCGTCTCTCCTCAGTACATCCACGTATGTTGGGGTGGGACGTCCTTGTGCCCGCCGCCCATGTGTTGGCTTCCTTAGCACCAGTCTACTGGCTGGGAGCTCTCAATGTCAATGGCAGCGGCCAGCGAGCTTCATCCTCCTTGACGCCACTTTCTCGCTGAGCTTTGGTAGCCCTCCATACAGCTGCTTGTTGGTGATATGCTGGTTCTGGTCGATGTTTAGCACAGCACGCAGCATTCTGGTGTAGCACCCATCCAGGGACTTCTGCATGGAGGGCTTCAGAGTCCAGCTCTCACAGCCGTACAGGAGGACAGACTCAACAGTTGCCTGGAAGAAGCTCAGCTTGATGTGTCGGGGGAGTTTGGAGTTCCACACACTGTTCATGCCATTCAGGGCCCTCCATGCCAGTGCCTTTCTCACTTTAAGGTCCTGTTCAGAGGAATTAACCCAGGAGCCCAGGTACTTGAAGTCACCGACTTCTGCCAGTGCACTGCCCCCTGTTATCTCGAGAGGTGGGTGGTCCAGGGGGATGTTGTAGGTGATAACCGCTGTCTTTTTGGCATTCAGCCTGAGGCCCACCCTGGCACACTCTTCCTCCACTCTACTTAGGAGCTCCTGTGCCTGCTCCACGCGGTCAGACATCAGACAGATGTCATCCACGTAATCCAGGTCTGTCAGGACAACAGCAGGGTTTCTTCTAGACTTCTTAGGTGTAATTGTGAAGCCAAGCTCCTGCTCCCACCCACTGATGGCTTCCCTTAGCATGTAGTCCAGGGCTATGATGAAGAGGAAGGGGGAAAGGGTGTTTCCCTGCAGCACCCCTGCCAGGATGTTGAACTCCTCACTTTCACCATCCGGGTTGACTACTTTGGCTCTTGTGCCCGTGTACATGGCCTCTATGGCTCGGAGTAGATTGGGGGGGACTCCATAGGCCTTAAGGATTTTCATCATCATGCCTCTGTGTATTGAGTCAAATGCTTTTTTGAAATCAATGAAACACTGGACCGCTGTGAGGTTGTTATTTTTCACCTCCTCGATGATTCTCCTTAGGGCCAGGATCTGGGATACAGTGGACCTTCCCTTTCTAAACCCGTTCTGGTTGTCCCTCAGGTGGGGGTCAATGGCCTCCCGGATCCGGTTTAGTATCATGCGGTTGTACATTTTCTCAATGACACAGTTCAGGCTAATGCCACGATAGTTGTCTGGCTTAGACAGATCTCCAGACTTGGGCACCGGGATGATGTTGGAGAGGGACCATATATCGGGCATGATGTTCTCTATCAGAGAACCCCTTGGCTGTGGTTAAAGACTAGGAAAACATCAACAGGCCTTTTTCCAATCTTCAACTGTCCAGTATAAACCTGTGCCTAGGTTCAGATTCCTGAGATGGATTTCTGCTCACCAAAGACTGGTTTTGAGTTACTATAGCCTTCCTGTCTGGCACGGTGGTGTAGTGATTAGCACTCTCGCCTCACAGCAAGAAGGTCCTGGGTTTAAGCCCAGTGGCCAACTGGCCTTTCTGTGTGGACTTTGCATATTCTCCGCATGTCTGCATAGGTTTCCTCCAGGTGCTCCGGTTTCCCCCACGGTCCAAAGACATGCAGGTTAGGCTAATTGGTGGCTCTAAATTGACTGTAGGTGTGAATGTGAGTGTGAATGGTTGTTTGTCTCTATGCTGTGATGACCTGGCGACTTGTCCAGAGTGTACCTCGCCTCTTGCCCATAGTCAGCTGGGATAGGCTCCAGCTTGCCTGCAACCCTGTACAGGATAAGTGGTTCCAGATAATGGATGGATGGATGGATGGATGGATGGATGGATGGATGGATAGCCTTCCTGTCACCTCTCTCATCAACAATGTTTCTCTGTAGAGTGTGCCTGCAGAAATGTCACCCACTGGATGTCTGCCCCCCCCCCCCCCCCCAATTCTCATTCTGTGTAATCTCTAGAGGCTGTTGGAGAAAGGGGTGAAAAATCGGCCGTGCTCTCTGGGTGGGAGGGAAGGCATAGTTACCCTCCCCTGAAAATCACAGTAGCATTAGCCAATTGTGGGTGTTTGTGAGCTTGTGTATGCTGATTAGGGCAGATAACACTTTCCTCCAAGTATGTTATGCTGCCTGTTGGCACAGCACAAGGAACAGTTTGAATAGATATGGTTGGCTTCACGTTTCTCTGAGGAAGCATGTGTTAGACTTTGCCCTCCCTGGTTGGTAGCTATCAGATGATAGGGGACAGCTGGGTGGTGGGCTGGAATTGGTAGGTGACTAATTTAGGGAGGAAAAAAACAAAACAAAACTCCAAAGACTGTTGTGCATAAAAATCCCAAGAGATAAATTTTTTAAATACTCCAACCAGCCCATCTGGCAACAACATGCCACCTCCAACATCACTAAGATCACATTTTTCCCCAATTGATGTGAACATGAACTTGACCTGCATCTGCATGATTTTATGTATTGCACTGCTGTTACATTATTGGCTGAACTGATAATTACATGAACAAACAAATGTATGGTGTTCCTATTAAAGTGGTTTGAGAGAGGTGGTTTTTTTCCCTTTTTTTGTAAAGTGTGTGCACATACTAGAATTATTGCTCCTGAAATCTCTGGTAGCAGTCCAATATCCTTGTAGTTGAGACTGGCCTGGTGTAAGAGGTGGAATTGAGAGAGAGAAAAAAACAAACAAACCACAAAACAAGGCAATCACCAAAATCATAGGACTGTAAAAATCAGTTTGATAGCGACTGTTACCAGTCGTGATTTTTTTGACATGACATGCAGGAGTAGGTTTTTTTTTCTTTTTTTCATTTTTGAAATTAGTTGTCCAAACTGCAATCTTGCTGCCTTTAGAAACTAATCTCTCTCTCTCTCTCTCTCTCTCTCTCGTATTTGCACCAGCACTTCACAGTCAGCTGGACTCTTTAAGACTTTCTCTCGCTTGATTGTCTTGTGATTGTGTTAGATGAGTGTGAGACATAACAATGCCTCATAAGGAATCTTTTCTCAGACACGATAAACCTTACGGTTCTGTGTCTAGTGAGCAGTATCACATTTTCATACTTCATATACAGACAGGTTGCATTACCGGGAAAACCGACGGCTCTGTTATTCTGTGGAGGAATTTTGCTGGCATGGTTTGGGTTCACTTCATCCTATGATGAAATTTCTATCCTGATGAGACTGGTCTCTTTCAGGATGGCAATGTCCTCATTCACAGGGCATGATTTGATGATTTTGAAATTGATGTAACTCATGTTATGACAGTACCAAACCCAGTGGTGGTTCTAACTTGTATGGCATTCTAGCTTATTGTATCTATCCACCCCAGTCCCCCCAGCCATAAAAAACACCATTCTGCACTTACTGTAATTTTATTCAGACACAAGTCACAAATAAATAATCATAATATTTAAAACTATTTCAATATTTTAAAAAAAATATGCAAAAGTAAAACATATAGGCTACATGTCATTATGCACAATTTATCAAAATTTCAGACGAGGAACCAAATGAACTATATTTGACTAATTCCAGGCATAATTTGCCTGAAAAGACTCCAGTCACCAGATTCCAAGCTAGATTTCTGAGGGAATATCTATTGGAAGAATGGTGTTCATCCATCCAGTACAGTTCCAGAGATTTGTAATATCTGTGCCAAGGCACACAGAAGCTGTTCTGGCAAATTGTAGGTGGCCCAACACCTTACTAATCTATCTATCTATCTGTCTGTCTGTCTATTAATTTTTCCTTTAATTTATCACATGTATATCCATCCATCCATTATCCATAACTGCTTATCTTGTACAGGGTCGCAGGCAAGCTGGAGCCTATCCCAGCTGACTATGGGTGAGAGACAGGGTATACATCGCCAGATCATCGCAGGACTGACACATAGAAACAACCATTCACACTCACATTCACACCTACGGTCAATTTAGAGCCATCAATTAGCCTAACCGCATGCCTTTGGACTGTGGGGGAAACTGGAGCACCCGGAGGAAACTCACACAGACTAATGCCGCTTTTCCACTACAAACGCGGCTGAGTCGGGCTGAGCCGTGCCGTGCTGAGTCGGGCTGAGCGGGGCTGTTGGAGTTGCATTTCGACTACAACCGCGCTGAACCGTGCTGGCTGGAAGTGGGTGGACACATTGGGTGGAGTTAGCGAAAGTGGGTGGACGTCACGTGATGTCGTTAAGCAGCGCAAACAGTGACATCAGTGAGCTTTTAAGCGGTAGTCTCACGACCCGAATAGTAAACAATAAACATGGAGGACATGGAGTCGTTAGTGTTGCTGGTCTTGGTGCTGTGGCTTGTTGTCACCGACAACGCGGACAGATACTGGCAAGAGCGTATAGATGAGGCGAGGCGCATAAGGCTTCAGAAATTCTCGTAATTCTTCTCCTTCCGGGTTTGCGGTGTTTACAGATCCCAGCGCGCTCGCGGGGCGTGTGTGGGCATGTGAGGACACGCCTCCTCACCAATCAGTGCACAGGGGAGTGTCTGCTCACGCCCCCAACCTCACTCGGCACGGTTTGGCTCGCTTCAGCCCTACTCCAAAACGGTGCGAGTTTTAGGGGCTAAGCAGGGCTGAAGCGAGCTGAGTCGTGCTGGTTTTTGGTAGTCGAAACGCGAGCCGTGTCGGGCTGAAGTGAGCTGAAGCGAGCTGAAGTGAGCTGAAAAAGGGTAGTGGAAAAGGGCCATATGTTTACATGCACATCCAAATCAAGCTGCTGTCAGTAATCGAGCTGAAGGTCCCAGCAGGGTGCCAGAGAAATCCAATCGTACATGCACACAATGAAATCGGGCTATTGTGTGAGGTGCATTGTACACCCGAGCCACAGGTGGCGCTACACGCCCCATCGTGTTGGTACACCTCCGGTTGTCGTCATGAAGAAGAGCTATTCAAGAGTGTAAACAAAGTTATCAGTTCCGTGTTCTCCATTGCGCGTTTTTCTCCCGTCCATGAATTTTAATATATTCAACTCCTTAAGCTGAATGAGCATGAACTCTGTCTCCTCATTGCTCCAGAAGTGCACGTTTCTGCTCGCCATTTTCTCTTCTCCGTTTGTTCCTCCTGACCTCTTCTGCTGCTCGCTACTACTGTTGTCATGCCGACCGAGGCTGTTGTGTTTCCCGCTTGTGGTCTCGTCACTCGTCACTTCCGGAAGGGGCAGTAAGTAGCTCGACTACTAGCTCGATAGGGTATACATGCACTAAGTAGCTCGGCAGAAATTGCATAATCTAGGTCGTGTAGCTCGATTCCGAGAAATCAAGTTCGGTTCAATTTCAGCCGAATTAAGGTGTATACATGGCATTTTGAACTTCGATTTCAGTCGAGCAACGGCAGAAATTCGATTCTCTCTATGTGCATGTAAACGCACTGACAGACATGGGGAGAACATGCAAACTCCACACAGAAAGGCCCCTGTCGGCCATTGGGATCGAACCCAGAACCTTCTTGCTGTGGGGCGACAGTGCTAACAACTACACCACTGTGCCGCCCCACATGTGTATGTATAAGATTTAAAGGTGGAAAGTGTTGCAGAAATATGATGACCAGATATGAAATTCAAGCTGTTGTTTGATTAATTACTCCTGTCAGTGAATTGGGGGGGGCTTGATTTAAGGATTTTATGCGTCATTTTTTTGTAAACCTCCATTATAAAGCAGAAGTAAACATAACAGTGTAATTAGCACTCAGGATGTTGTCTGTAACAAACATTAGTCATAGACCAAATCACAGGATAAGTGCCAGATAATGACACTACTGCCATCTTACACAAAGTGTTCTTGCAGTTATAGTGTAACTAAAATGTCACATTCATCTAAAACAGCAATAATGGCAATAATAATTAATAAAATATCCAGTACAAATATACTGTAAAGTATAAATCATAATAGGTTACATGAGTGGTAAAGGTGTAGCAGCATGGAGAGGGACGTCCTCATGTTGACAAGCTGAATGCTAATTGAACGACTGGTTTAGTGCACACATCTCATTGGAAAGGAGAGTCATGTTCCATGGTTATACTCTGCAGATAAACAAGCGGATGTTGACTAATTACCGAAGTGTTCATTATCTACAGTGTCAAACTGATATGTTTGATATGTTTGGCTCAGTGGTATGCCACAGAGTCCAAAGCACCCAGCACAGAGACATGTACTATTTACATGTCAGCTTGTGCACTCAAATTAAAAACACATCACTTTGACAGCTTGTTATGGATTTCTTGTCCTTGTTATATAAAACATTATTTTACCCCTGCTCTCCAGACTTATGCTGTAATAATGTAATAACATGGTGTAATTTGCATCCCTTTTTTTTCTCATGTATTAAAATGCCAACATTAACACATCATATCTAAACATTTTCTGAAAGATGCTCCATGAAACCTGACTGTTGCCTTGATATTGCCTTCAGGCACCTTCATATTGCCTCAGACTATTTTCCACAGCCTCAGCGAGCTCCGTTTTCCCAGTTGTTTATGACTTATTTTTCATTAACCTCAGAGAGAAAACACCAATAATTCACTTTGACATTTTGCATGACCTTCAGGGTGCACAGAACTTACTGTTAAAAAAATCCTGTATGAATGCAGTTTTTTCTTCTTTCTTTTCTTTTTCCCCCCTTGCATATTTTGTTGTTGTTGTTGTTGTTGTTGTTATTTTCATTGGAATGCAGGCAGTGCTGTAGCAAAAGTCCATCTACCCATATTTGCAAAGACGACCAGATTTACTGAGCCAAAAAACCCTCAGAATTTAATCTATTAGCATGACAGTGCAATCAATGCCATGCCAAACTTCTTTTGCAATATTTCAAAGGTAAATGCAAAATGAAAAATGGTCTTTCTGCTCCAGTGCATCAAAGAGACAGTGATATATTGGGTTGGGTTTGGAGCATCGGTGTCTTTGGAGTGCACAGTCCCCACGGTCTCCCTTTCTGCCCACAGCCTTTCCTACGTGTGAGCCGCTTACCCAGTTTAGCTGTGCAAACGGAAGGTGTATCAGTATCAAGTGGCGCTGTGATTCGGGTGAGTGACACATGACAGTCTGCAGTTAGATAAAAGCATAGCAGCTTGAATGTAGTGGAATTTAATCATTCTGTTCAGTGCTCAGTCAAACTAGATGATTAATGGCAATAACTGACTTCTATATGACTCAGATTCCTTTAAAGGCACTGCAAATGAAATTAGATCCAGTGCTTAAATGGATTTTTTTTTTCTGTCACTTCCACTTTTGTCACTTTTTTTTTTCTGGAATATAGGTTAGCATTAGGGCAGATCATGATATGGAAGCAAAATTTTTGCTATTCCTTGCCAGTATTTCATAATCAGTACCTGTCTTTGTCCTTTTGTGCCCCCTGTGTGAGTAGATGATGACTGTGGGGATGGCAGTGATGAGGAACTGTGTGCCCATGCCTGCTCCACTGGTCAGTTCCAGTGTTTAACTGGCAGGTGTATCCCTGAACACTGGGCCTGTGATGGAGACAATGACTGTGGTGACTTCAGCGATGAAAATGTGACTTGTGCAGGCTCTGGTGCTGGTAAGACACTATTCTCTAGCCACTATTCTATATCCTTTAATGAGAGCAAGCGTCAAACATAGATGGTGCTTTTTCATTTAAAACACAAATGGGTAGCTTAAAAAGCCTATGAAATATTTCATTACCACAGTGGCTGCGTACAACGGCTGATTACCAAATGAACATGAAGAGCAGGAAGATAACCATCAAGTCAGCTGCTCATAATTGGCTTAGTGCAATGTCCCCAATTTGCTGAACATAAGTTTGAAACTTTCTCTCTCTCCCCCTACTCAGCAGATCTGATCTTATCTGTGCTCACTGGAGAATGGCCCTGCAGATTTGAATCTTTTAATCTCTTGTAATTACCTCTGAAAGCCGAGATTGGGCCTTCCAATGCTTTCAGCTCACTAGCTTGTCACAGGAATGAGGAAGCCATTCATCAAATCAGCTCCTGGAGAAGGCCTTCAGCCTCCGTCTGTCTCCAGAGGGCTGCCCAGCTTACTGTTTCTCATTGAAGGGCCCTGAGCAGCGTGTAGCCCTTACTCTGGATGTGTGAAGTGCCGGAGACACACGATCAAGCCTTAAGCAAGTCAGCCTGCCCCTGCCATGCAGTCTAGTTTAACATTAGCACCTGTCTCATTGAAAGAGACAATTGAGAAGCTGCAATGTGCAAACTGCTGTTTAGTAATTAGCTTGTTAAATGTTTAAACATGCTTCAGCGAAGGTGTATTTAGCACCTGTTGATTATCTTTGCAGAAAGCAAATCACTGATGGGCAGCCTGCTAAAAAAAAAAATCCTCAAATAACATCTTTGGTGATGAAATTTATTTTGTTAAAAAAGTACAAAAGTAAAAACTCTCCTGCACTGCAAAAAATTATATCTTAGCAAGTTAAAATATCTTGAAAATAGTTGAAACGATCTAGCATTTCCTATTAGAAGAATACAAGACACCAATTCTGAGATTATTAAACCTAGTTCTAGATTGCAACCAATTTACTCTACAATGTCTTATCAAGTAAAAAAAATCTGTCCATGCAGCAAGATAATTTCACTAGTATTAAGTAATTTTCTTCTCAAATTCAGTTTTCAATTTTTTGCAGTGTGGTTGGCTGTAACTTAATTTAGTGTTCTAAACAAACACTGCTTGCAATTAATTGTTTTCCTCTGTAGAGCCATTTAAGTGATACAAAAAATAATATATCATAATAGTATGTAAACAGTGTGAATTAATAGTATAGAATAATTCATAATGTGTATGATATCTCCTCAGTTTTGCCCCCTGTGGAATGCAGCAGTGAAGAATTTCATTGCCGTGCTGATGGCACGTGTATCCCTGAGCGCTGGCGCTGTGATGGGGACAAAGACTGCGACGACAGCAGTGACGAGAGCAATTGTCAGGGCATCAAGAGAACATGTGACCCTCAAGCCAAGTTCACTTGCAAAAACTCAGGTCAGTGCACGTGTTCCTCCAAACAGAAACTCGGTGACCTTTTACCACTGCAGTCCTCCAGAAAGCTTATTTTAATACATGGCACAATAAAGAGGCACTCGGCATGCTCTGAGCAGCACGTTCTCTGTCTAGCCTGGAAAAAATAAGCTACTGGGTAAAGACTAAGGCTAAGAATGCCAAATAAAATCTATTTATTTATTTATTTATTTATTTCTCTATTTATCTATATATGTATCTGTCAGCTCTGGAACTTGGCATGCATACCAAGCCATTTTGCCCAACACCATGGTGAAAGGTAATTAATCGCAGTGAGACTGTTTGATATTCCACTTCATGACTGTTGCCATAATAACAGACATCAGTGAATAGCATTATAAAATACAACTAGTTAAGTGTTTTGTTCTTTTCTCTTTTGATTGTTGATACACTTTGCCTAGACCACTGGAATAGTAACACATTAATTGTGCTGCATATTTGTCAGAGCTCTGCATTAGGCTGGAAAACATTTGGGCACAATCATAAACACAAGTGTCTTTAACAATACCAAACTAACAATACCAGATCAGAAAGTGAATTGGTTCATCTAATTATACAGCTTTCTGTGTGGACTGAAAAGCCTACTTTTTTTCCCTTCATTCTGGATCTGTGGTCAATGTGCTGAGAAGATCAATTTAGACTAATCATTGTTAAGAGCTGTATTTCACTGTGGTTTTCCCTCCAGGATCCTTAAATTCTGCCTTTCCCTGTCTTAGTGTTTTTTTCCCTTCACATCCTTTTATTTATTTTAGGAATATCAATATGCATACCAGAAAATACCCAGTTATGTTTGACAGCTTGATGTATTTCTGGGTTTTGTCTCTAGGGAAGTGCATCAGTAAGAGCTGGGTTTGTGATGGTGATAATGACTGTGAGGATCACTCAGACGAGGAGTCGTGCACCTCGTCCATGTGCGACCCTCCCACACAGCCCTGCGCCAATGACACATCCACCTGCCTGCACCCTCACCAGATCTGCGACGGGAGGAGTGACTGTGGTGACCAATCAGATGAAGGGCCATTTTGTGGTGCGTGTCTGTGAGCTTTTTGGCTTGGATGCATTTGGAAAGTTGCATGCCTTTATCTTTTGTGATAGTTAGAAGCTGAATCTGAGTATTATCACTATCAACATTGGGGGTGGCACGGCGATGTAGTGGTTAGCACTGTTGCCTCACAGCAAGAAGGTTCTGGGTTCGGGCCCAGAGGCTGACAGGGGCCTTTCTGTGTGGAGTTTGCATGTTCTCTCCGTGTCCGTGTGGGTTTCCTCCGGGTGCTCCGGTTTCCCCCACAGTCCAAAGACATGCAGGTTAGGCTAATTGGTAGCTCGAAATTGACTGTAGGTGTGAGTGTGAATGGTTGTTTGTCTCTATGTGTCAGCCCTGTGATGATCTGGTGACTTGTTCAGGGTGTACCCTGCCTCTCACCCATAGTCAGCTGGGATAGGCTGCAGCTTGCCCATGACCCTGTACAGGATAAGCGGTTACGGAAAATGGATAGATGGACATTGGGGGGTCATCATAACTGTTAAATAAGTGAATGCAATATTACATGTCAATCCTCACTATATATGGCATCTTTGCTGGTTTTTTTATTTTTATACATCTGACAGATGTAATAGCTATGTGAAGGAATTACATCACTGTCAAAATTCTTTATCTATGTGTGTTCCTGTTTGTAACTCTGAAAGATCTTCTGTTAAGTTCCAAGGAATAAAAGATTCATCAGAAGTTATATCAGTGCACACTGATGCTTTTTAGATCATATTTGACATTAGAACAATAATAAATACTAGACAGAAATACACTGTGTATGGTGTGTGGCAGAAGTGATACGCACTGGAACAAATCAATGTGTATTGTGTTTACCACCTAATGGCTGAACAGACCCTGAAGTTACTCTATTCGTGTTAGCACAATATATCCCGAAGGGCTGCTTTCATTTCTGTATTATATTCTATCCTTGACCAAGTGTAACATGTTCAAGAAGTGACCGAAATGTACAACCCAACTGAAACTGCCTTTGAAGATGTGTTTGCTTCTGTAGCCATCACTGGTGAAATAATCTCAGGACAACTGGTAATGTGTAATCCTTTAGAGCGGGACAAGATAAGCATTTTGGTATATTTAAGCTCATTGTCAACAGTAGCCCATGGGATATTCCTGGCCTTGTGCAGGAAAATGGCGCATTGCTAGTGTGAAAGGACCCACCATGTCTCAGCCATCTCATTGGCAATTATATAGTATAGAGATAGCTTGAGGGGCTGGTTGATTTGAGCCAGCACTGCTAGCCTGTTTCCTGCTGTATCCTTGGGGAGGAAAAGGTTCTGCTTCTCCATGAATTTCAGCCCCCCGTGGACTAAATTAAATCCTTGTCAGTGCTGAGGGGATCATCTTAATCACTAAAACCAATGAGTCCTTGAAACAATGTCATTTCACCCAGCTTTTAAATCTTGGGTTTCCTTTCTTTAAACAAGGACAAGAGAAAAAAAGAGTTTTCCATTAGAGATGAGAGAGGGAGAAGGATGAGAAAGTGCATGTTTTTTTTGTTTTTTTTACAACTCTGAAAGCAGATGCAGTACCTCAGTTTCTGTTTTCATTTAGCTTGAAGCACTATAAGTAATAAAGATATCTTCTGCTCAGACAGCATTCATTTTGTTTGGTGTGCTCACTACACAAAGCTAGTTTCTTTAACGTAATACTTCAGCTTCCTTATTTCTTAAACAATGCCTGACTTTTGAATGCCCATTACCTCAATATACAACCCCGATTCCAAAAAAGTTGGGACAAAGTACAAATTGTAAATAAAAACGGAATGCAATAATTTACAAATCTCAAAAACTGATATTGTATTCACAATAGAACATACACAACATATCAAATGTCGAAAGTGAGACACTTTGAAATTTCATGCCAAATATTGGCTCATTTGAAATTTCATGACAGCAACACATCTCAAAAAAGTTGGGACAGGGCAATAAGAGGCTGGAAAAGTTAAAGGTACAAAAAAGGAACAGCTGGAGGACCAAATTGCAACTCATTATGTCAATTGGCAATAGGTCATTAACATGACTGGGTATAAAAAGAGCATCTTGGAGTGGCAGCGGCTCTCAGAAGTAAAGATGGGAAGAGGATCACCAATCCCCCTAATTCTGCACTGACAAATAGTGGAGCAATATCAGAAAGGAGTTCGACAGTGTAAAATTGCAAAGAGTTTGAACATATCATCATCTACAGTGCATAATATCATCAAAAGATTCAGAGAATCTGGAAGAATCTCTGTGCGTAAGGGTCAAGGCCAGAAAACCATACTGGGTGCCCGTGATCTTCGGGCCCTTAGATGGCACTGCATCACATACAGGCATGCTTCTGTATTGGAAATCACAAGATGGGCTCAGGAATATTTCCAGAGAACATTATCTGTGAACACAATTCACCGTGCCATCCGCCGTTGCCAGCTAAAACTCTATAGTTCAAAGAAGAAGCCGTCTCTAAACATGATCCAGAAGCGCAGACGTCTTCTCTGGGCCAAGGCTCATTTAAAATGGACTGTGGCAAAGTGGAAAGTGCTGTGGTCAGACAAATCAAAATTTGAAGTTCTTTATGGAAATCAGGGACGCCGTGTCATTCGGACTAAAGAGGAGAAGGACGACCCAAGTTGTTATCAGCGCTCAGTTCAGAAGCCTGCATCTCTGATGGTATGGGGTTGCATTAGTGTGTGTGGCATAGGCAGCTTACACATCTGGAAAGACACCATCAATGCTGAAAGGTATATCCAGGTTCTAGAGCAACATATGCTCCCATCCAGACGACGTCTCTTTCAGGGAAGACCTTGCATTTTCCAACATGACAATGCCAAACCACATACTGCATCAATTACAGCATCATGGCTGCGTAGAAGAAGGGTCCGGGTACTGAACTGGCCAGCCTGCAGTCCAGATCTTTCACCCATAGAAAACATTTGGCGCGTCATAAAACAGAAGATACAACAAAAAAGACCTAAGACAGTTGAGCAACTCGAATCCTACATTAGACAAGAATGGGTTAACATTCCTATCCCTAAACTTGAGCAACTTGTCTCCTCAGTCCCCAGACATTTACAGACTGTTGTAAAGAGAAGAGGGGATGTCTCACAGTGGTAAACATGGCCTTGTCCCAACTTTTTTGAGATGTGTTGTTGTCCTGAAATTTAAAATCACCTAATTTTTCTCTTTAAATGATACATTTTCTCAGTTTAAACATTTGATATGTCATCTATGTTCTATTCTGAATAAAATATGGAATTTTGAAACTTCCACATCATTGCATTCCGTTTTTATTTACAATTTGTACTTTGTCCCAACTTTTTTGGAATTGGGGTTGTAATTAAAATGTACAAAGATTTACTTTTCTTTTCTGATAAGAACTCTTTTATGTTTTGGTTGTGGTTTTCTTGCTATGTGTATATTGACCATTTCTACTGCTTTTCAGTTGTTTGCAACTTGCCAGCGCAGTCTGTTATTTAGAGCCTTTTACATTTCACATTTACCTTAATACTCAATATTTCCTTACTTCCAATGTATTATAGCTAATACAATTTCAGCCAATTACCAGACTCTAACCATGGAAAAATATCCCATTATTATTGAGTTCATTCCTCTTCAGGACCCTTTATCTGTGAAGTGGGAAACCGCAGTCAAAAATAATGGCTTGTTGGGATGTAAATCTACTTCATTACATTGATAACACCACATGCCAACCAATCAATTTGGGAAAGAAGCAAATAATATTGAGAAACTTTGTTTATAAGATGCGCACATGAGTCTGTATAAAAAAAAATGATGAACAAAATTTATAGGCAGTCCATCAGCTATAAATAATTTGGCATGCATCAATGAAATGGTGCACTGAAATGTATTTAATACACTGTTATTATAGTCTGCGTCCACCCATTGAATAAATCAGCTCAATGATTGATTTGATTTGATTGATTTACTTACTTACTTACTTACTTACTTACAGTTAAGCCCTTTCCTCCAAACAGTGTTTTCCCCCCTTTATGTTTTCCCAGACAAATGCTTACAGGCAAATGGGGGCTGCAGTCATCAGTGTAGTGTGGCTCCCAGCAGAGGGGTAGTGTGTTCCTGCCCCACTGGTCTCCACCTGGCATCAGACAATAAGACCTGTGAAGTGGTGGACTACTGCACTCGACACCTGAAGTGCAGTCAGAGGTGCGAGCAGTACAAAACTACAGTCAAGTGCTCCTGTTACCCCGGCTGGAGGCTCGAGCCGGATGGGGAGAGCTGTCATAGCACTGGTACTTTCACAGTTTGTGCACATTCCCCATTCAAATGTCTACTGTGTCATAAACTTGGTGCATTTGGAGGCACGTTGAATGGTAATGCAAAGAAATTATGTAAACAGAGTTTTGGCAAAATAACAATTTGTAATTCTTGCTTGAATCAGCTAGACAGTTGACTATTTTTACTCTGCGCAGTGCAAGCAATACCACAAAACCCAAGCATAAATCGACCTAAGTAACATATTTTACCTAATATTCCCATTTGATATCATGATTGTTAATGAATTCATCACAGAGTTACAGGCATTCTGAGCTTTATGTGGCGGATGTGCTCATTGCACAAAGCAATAAAAGGAGCAATAATCCAATGACAGCAGGATATACAGTCAGGGGGTTTCCACTGAGATGCTAATGTCTTTAGAGCAGCAAGCCTGCCAAGCACTTTTAGATTGTCTCAGGCAATCAAATTTGGGTCATTAGCTGGTGGACGACAATGAGCATCTGTGTGATATACTGTGGGTTGATCCTGAGAAACATATGCAGAACAGAGTTGGCTCTTATTTCAGAAAACCATGACATTCGTTATCATTGATCATTGTCCAGCTGTGATTTAGAGGAATGGGCTTTAGCTGTCTTCATGTCTCTTTCCACACTGTCAGATCCCTTTGAAGCCTTCATTATCTTTTCCATCCGGCATGAGATCAGAAGGATCGACCTTCACAAGCGTGACTACAGTCTGCTAGTGCCTGGGCTCAGGAACACCATCGCGCTGGACTTCCACTTCAATCACAGCCTGCTTTATTGGACTGACGTGGTGGAAGACAAGATCTACAGAGGAAAGCTCTCAGATACTGGAGGTACATGCTCAGTCCCACAGATAAAGCGAAAGACCTTAGCATCCAGGTCTCCACTGATTTTATTCTGCCTAAAACTGAAGAAAAATTCGATCTGATTTCCACTGTTATTCTATGAAAGTAGGATATGTTTGGGTTTTTTTTGGTACAGAAATGTTTCAAAGCGGCGGCACGGTGGTGTAGTGGTTAGCGCTGTCGCCTCACAGCAAGAAGGTCCTGGGTTCGAGCCCCGGGGCCGGCGAGGGCCTTTCTGTGCGGAGTTTGCATGTTCTCCCCGTGTCCGCGTGGGTTTCCTCCGGGTGCTCCGGTTTCCCCCACAGTCCAAAGACATGCAGGTTAGGTTAACTGGTGACTCTAAATTGACCGTAGGTGTGAGTGTGAATGGTTGTCTGTGTCTATGTGTCAGCCCTGTGATGACCTGGCGACTTGTCCAGGGTGTACCCCGCCTTTCGCCCGTAGTCAGCTGGGATAGGCTCCAGCTTGCCTGCGACCCTGTAGAAGGATAAAGCGGCTAGAGATAATGAGATGAGATGAGATGTTTCAAAGCCTGCTATGACAGAAATAGGTCTGTCTTTAAGAGAACCACAAACTGTTGGAAGGAACTGATGAATGCTTTGAGTTCTCTGGGTAGCCATTTAGCAATGGGCACCCCCACTGCATTTATCACACTAGCCTGTGTGTTTTTCTTGATGACCTGATGCCTGTATCCACAGCCCCTCTACGGCTATTGCATACCCTTTGTTAGCATTTCATAAGGCTCTCCACAGCCAAAGATAATTACAAACAGCTGGATTATAGACAGTCTGGGAAAGGTTTTAATGTTTAATAGAAAGCTGAGAGAAAGCTTCCTTCTGTCTATAATGTCGATTTGCTGTCCTCCTGAGCTTACTATTTTCTCCTGATAGCATTTTGGGGAAATGAAGGCACAAAAGGTGGAATGCTTTCATGCGATGAATTCGACACACTCTCTGGCCTATTGCTTGCTAGTGCTAATGACATTGGTGTAATTGCTGTTGCAGGTGTTACTGGGATTGAAGTAGTGGTTCAGCATGGTTTGGCCACTCCTGAGGGACTGGCAGTGGATTGGATTGCAGGAAACCTTTACTGGATTGACAGTAACCTGGATCAGATTGAGGTGGCAAAGCTGAATGGAGGAATGAGAACTACACTGATTGCTGGGGGGATGGAACACCCTCGCGCCCTTGCTCTGGACCCAGGCCAAGGGTTAGTATTCATCCACTAAAATGAAGCAAGTGTATTTTATTTTCCTTGACTAAATTAAGACAAATATGAGAGCGTTCATAGAAAGACAAAGAAAAAATACATTTAAATTTTATGCATATTTTAATGGAAAAAAACCCCAAACAAACCATTTTTTAAAAAATGAGTAGATTCCTGCAAGATATTCTGACGTATATTTCTACTAACATGTCAAGGAAAATGTGTTTTGTTCTGTTATGCTTCCTTTTTATATCTGTTTGCTCTTCTTTTTTTCTGCGTTCTATCTGCTCTGATGCTCAGCCCCAATCTCTCAAAGCACCATGTGGGAAGGAGGAAGCCTCAAATATGACAGCATGAGCTCAAAATAGTCTCGGGCTGATCCCAGTTGCATTTAGTGCTTAGAGAATGCTTATTGGCACTAAAAATGAGTTGAACATAGTCTGGTGGCTTATGTTGCCCATTTCAGACATTGGAAATCATGCATATTGAGTGCCAAGGGCAACACAGAGAGGACAGACACAGTATCTCTGCTCGCAAGCTGCAGCTCATGTTGGCACTCAGTTGAGTGACACACTGTAAACCGTCTCACTGGAGACTGAAGTGCTATTTTGAAATAAAAGTCTAACAGATTTTGCAGTCTAACAGCTTGTCACCTGTTAAAAACTACCAAATGTATTAGTTTGGAAGGGAGGCTCGGAAAATGAAGGGCTTAAATAAGCAAAGAGCCTTGAGATGTCTGTGCACTCTGTTGTAGAGCAAATGTTAAATGTTATCATATAAAATGCTTTTTGAGTGTTTATTGGTGTGTGATTATTTCCCATTTAGTATGATCCATGAGGCAGTATATATGTTAAGTGATTATTATTGCATCTTTATTGCTGGTATATTCATCACTGTTTGAAAGTTTGCTTATTTATGGCAGTTCATAGAACATTACTCATATAATTCATCACTAGATGAGTGTAGTGGAATTATTTGGTTGTGAGATTTATCCTGTAGTGTGTGCTATCTCTATTAGTGAATCCCTTCTCTGCTGTTGTCAGCTGTGGGGAAATAATTTATTTTGTGGTTATATTGCTTTGTAGAATTGTTTTCTGGACAGACTGGGATGCAAACTTTCCACGGATTGAGGCTGCATCAATGAGTGGAAGTGGGAGGAATGTTGTCTTCAAGGACATGGAGATAGGAGCCTGGCCAAACGGACTAACACTGGACCACCTGGAGAGACGCATAATATGGACAGATGCTCGGTAGGCAAGGATATTAGGATGATTATAGGTATCAATGGTACCAGTCAAAAATTTGGACACAACTACTTATTCATAGGTTTTTCTGTATTTTGACTATTTTCTACACTGTAGAACAATATTGAAGACATCAAAACTATGAAATAACATAGGGAGCATATATGGATATTTAGCCCTATTTGACAACTGTAGTAATCCATATTATGTCAAGAACGGCTCAACTAAGTAAAGAGAAATGACATCCATCATAACTCCAAGAAATGAAGTGTTTTAATAAAAATAATTTTAAAAACCCATTGAATTAGAAGATCAAGTCAAGTTTAAATCAGTTTATGTGTATAGCGCTTTTAACAACAGACATTGTTGCAAAGCAGCTTTACAGAAAAATAAAGATTTTAGAGCTAATTTTATCCAAATAAATTTATTTATCCCTGATGAGCAAGCCTGTAACGATGGTGGTAAGGAAAACTCCCTCAGACAACATAAGGAAGAAACCTCGAGAAGAACCAGACTCAAAAGGGAACCCATCCTCATCTAGGTGATAACAGATAGCATGATTATAAATAACCTGCTTCTATAACTATATCCTATATAATCACAAAGTACAATTGTGTAACCAGGAAAATCATTATAATTTTAGCATGAAGTCTGTTTTGTTGAAGTTATAAACTGTTCATTGATGGAGACTTGAGTGCAAAACTGTTCATGACAACTGCAGTCCTAAAGTTATCATGGTGATTGTAGGCCTCAGCCATCACAGCAAAACTGTAAGGGCCCGGTCCCCCAACACAGATAAATATACCTATAACCACAACTATGACTATACCTATGCCTGAATTTAGTTCCAGTCTGGAGCAGTCACACCACAATCCCGACTATAATATCAGTTGGTCCTGCCACTCAGGGAAATATTAATATTAACACTCAATATTAATAACAATAAACCTTCAGAATGAATACAAAGCTCCAATGTTTGACAAAAACACAAAGTGTCACTCTAATGTTCTGAATTGTACTCCATGACAGCTTTTTTTAGCAGTCTGCACCAATACCTCACTAGGCTGCATGTCACAGCAAGTGTCTGTGTTGATCTTGCCGGAGTGCCCATTCAGAATCTTTTCAGTCGCTAGTGAAAGTCGCTGTTACTTCCCGGTTGGCGGGATTCTCGCAATGTGGTGTGCGCATGATCAAAAGTGGAACGAAGTCTCGCTACCACAAGATAACGCGCGATTTCATAAGACTCTTTACTGGCTGTTTGTGCTTTCTGTGGTGTACAGTACGTTTGTAAATGTTATGCGCTCTTTTATCATTGTGGGAATTGATTATAGCTCTATATAAATATTGAAGTTTTTTTAAAGAATCCGTATAACTTTATTTGTACGCCCGTATACTACATTTATTGAATCAAATCCGTATAAAATACGGACATTCCGTATAGGTTGACATGTATGAAGTAGTAGCACATAATTCTGGATTATACTGTACAGGTTGGATTACGGAAATATAATAAGAAAAGGTTACAAAATACAGAGTGGTTACAGATTTTAATGCATCACGGATTCTAATAATTTACGGATTGGTGACAGACATTTCAGTATGTTACAGATTGGTTACTGATTTCATACGGATGATGTCTCATCTCATCTCATTATCTCTAGCCGCTTTATCCTTCTACAGGGTCACAGGCAAGCTGGAGCCTATCCCAGCTGACTATGGGCGTAAGGCGGGGTACACCCTGGACAAGTCGCCAGGTCATCGCAGGGCTGACACATAGACACAGACAACCATTCACACTCACATTCACACCTACGGTCAATTTAGAGTCACCAGTTAACCTAACCTGCATGTCTTTGGACTGTGGGGGAAACCAGAGCACCCGGAGGAAACCCACGCGGACATGGTGAGAACATGCAAACTCCGCACAGAAAGGCCCTCGTCTGCCACGGGGCTCGAACCCGGACCTTCTTGCTGTGAGGTGACAACGCTAACCACTACACCACCATGCCGCCCTATGGATGATGTATCACGGATAAAAAATTAAGAAGCCTAAAACAATTAAATGTTTGGACTTCCGAAGTTCATAATTAAAATATCTTACCTGCATTTATATGTTTACTTTATTAATTTACTATTGAAATTTCATGGAAAATCACATATCTGTGAATAAGAGATCTGTGCTTTGTATTATTATTCTTTTTTTATTTTACTTTCCATGAATCGATATTCCATGACTTCATGATGCAACAAGGATGTACAAAGATGCCCGGGAAAAATAGTACAAGCTCAGAAAACATCACATGTAAACAATTACCTGATTGGTCAGATGTTTTATTGGATCAGGTCCAGACCTGGAAAAATCGCTCCCGAAGCAATGTCACTGATCCTGATAAACCCAGGCCTGGGCTATAGGTATCGTTATCAGTCTGGTGTGACCACCAACCACATAAACTGTGGGGGACCGATTTATTTATAGTTATCGTTATAGTTGTAGTTATAGTTAACAGTATTGTGGGACCAGGTCTTAAAGGTGTGTCCAAACTTTTGACTGGTACTGTATGTATGGCATAATCAATTGAGCATTTGTTTGTTTGTTTGTTTAAGAATGGGAAAGACAGTACAGCTGCTGCTGTTAGACAAAATCAGTGTGTCACAACAACAACAACAACAACAACACACACACACACACACACACACACACACACACACACACACACACACACACACACACACACACACACTCTTTACCAACAAAGCTGCAGGAAAAAGAAATGACTACATAGTGCAACTTTCATCTGTCTTTCACTTGCAGTAACTAGTCTGACAAAGTGTGAATGCTTGTAGTGGAATTCCCGCAGGACATCTATCAGCTGTATCACACCTTGTCAGCAGTGGCAGCTCCAAACTGCTGTGGGAGTGAGAAGCCCTCACAAGGTTTTCCTTGTCTTTTCAACAGCTCAGATGCTATTTACTCAGCCTTGTATGATGGCACAGAGGTCATTGAGATCCTAAGGGGCCACGAGTACCTTTCACACCCCTTTGCAGTGTCTGTCTTTGGAGGAAGTGTGTACTGGACTGACTGGAGGACCAATACTCTGGCCAAGGCTAATAAATGGACAGGACACAATGTCACAGTCATACAGAAGACTAGTGCCCAGCCGTTTGACCTACAGATTTACCATCCCAGCAGACAACCACAGAGTGAGTATTTCTGTTCTATTTTAATACGCCACACAGCAAAATCCCCAGTATTGAATTAACACCCAGAGTGTTTATATAGGTCCAATTGGACCCAAATTAACTCTGAAAGTGTTAATTCAACACTGAGGAATTTGCTGTGCAGAAATGCAGTATGTTTGACTCTTACTCATGTAGTTAAAATTAAATATCACACTGGAAATGTGGTGTCTCAGCCTGAGCAGTATGCTCTTGTTATATGGGTTGAAATTACTCTTGGATTCAGATGCTTCATCTTTTATGGCCTCAATAATCGGGATCTTGAAGGTTGCATTCTGATTGGCTCTCTGCACCTCTGTGTAGCTTTCATGGGAAAACAAGCTTCTTAAGACTATGGCACAATGAGCTGTTTGGAGTAAGATCTATTGTCAGTGGAATCCTGTAGTTATTAAAAAAGCAGATAGTGATGAGTAAACAAGATGATCTTGGATTGTTTTCTGACACGCTGAAATGAATGATAGAAGACTGGCTTACAAGACTGGAAACATTGGAATGTTTTCTTTAAAGTTTTAACTATTCCGCTAAGGTTTGGGAAAATTTTAGACTTTACAATATGATGTGCTCATTCTGTACAAGGGTTACATTATACAAAGCCCACAGTCAATCAAAAAATGCAATAAATAAAAATATCAATCAATCAATCATGCTATGCTGCACAATCTGGTGGAAATAATCCAATGCCCTGGCTTAGCCTTCACTTGTGAGAATGAAGCACAGAATGAATGAATTCTGTGGGCTCTCTATGGTATGAAAATTCATTTGAGCTGATTCCTGCTGTTCATTCATTTCTCTTTCCTATCAGAAAATGCCTCCAATGAGAGTGGTGCATAATTGAAAAAAGTGTTCATGCAGAGAACAAGCCAGCCTAATGTGGCCTCTAGATGTGTTCCCCTACTCTGCCTAAATTTATTTTAATTGTGTTTTGGTAGTTTGTCAAGCAGCTTTTTCTATTCTGTCCTTCCTGGCTGGTATAAGGACAGCTTCAATTTATCTTCAGGATGCACATGGTGCCCTTTGTGACTTTGTCCATTTCAGAAAAAAAGAAAGAAAAAAAATATTGTAATGAATATAACAGCAGTATAATGTGGATATATACTATCTCTAATGAGCGGTTGGTTAATTTGTCATGTACAAGGAAAATATCTGTTAATTAGGCTCCTGTCACTGCTAAATACACAACATCGTGAGTTTACTTATAAAACTTAAAACAATTAATGTTACCTATTATAGTTTTATCTCTGTATCCTTTAAATGTATACCTATAGCCATCATTTCTTTTACACTTTAACACACTGGTAATGGTGACTAAAAATATAGTGAGATCTTCTTTCGCCTTTTTTTTGGGAGACTATTTGTAGTTTGCTAATATTAAATCATTCCAGGTGAACAGCTTTCTATACAAGTATACTTCAGATAAACTAATCTCATTTGCATCACTTCAACCCACCCAAAACAGCAGAAAGTGCTGCCAACAAGCACATGCTCAGTTCAGATCTTCTGCCAGTGCAGTCGAGTGACTGTTTTACTCTGATAAGTGCCGACAAATTGTGCTATGTTGCCAAGGAAGCCAATAAGTATAGCTAATCCAATCTTAAAGAGCCCGCCGGGAAAGGCTGGCTATCATTGCCATCCAAGATCGCAGCTAACAGGCCACGGAAATTGGGTTTTGTTCGGTGTTACTGTGTTGGCAGGGGAGAGAGGGAACCTCTGGACGCCAGAGGAGTGTAATGGGAGAAAATGCTCAATGGGTTGATGGGGCTAGACTGCAGGCATCAACAGGCTGTAAATATGTTGCATGGGGTAGAAGAGTTGAGGGCAACACGAGGTTAAAGAAAAGGTCTCAGCACCAGTCTTGCACTATTGCTAGAGCATGCTGGATGATTTTCATTGTTTAAAGCATTTCTACTAATGTTCACAAATGCCTACAATCCCATTTCAGAATGGAATTTGTGGATGTAAATCTCTAAACTCAGAGGCAAATCAATGGGGTGCAGGCAAGCATGAACATTTTGCTGTTTTTTTGTTTGTTTGTTTTGTTTTTTTTCCTCCACAGCTTACTTCCAGTATATTGTCATTTGTCAGCTCAGGCTGATGAAGTGTATCACATCTTCGTTTCACATCTTTGGCCTGCTTATCATAAAAACAGGGCAGTATAACGAAGAGTTGCCTTACTAGCAGTCATGTCATGTATGCTGCCTCTGTTTTCCAGATTTTTTTTTCTTTCAAACAGTGTGATTTCCCCAGAGTACCTAACAAATGTATAATTAATTCACTGGGTCGCTAGACTATAATTTAGTGATTTATTCATGTTTATGATAAATAATTACAAAAATATGCCAAATACATGTATTAAAATTCAGAAAAAAATAATGGGCGCATTTGCAAAAATCCCACTGGAGCAATTATTTTTTACGAATGCACTCGGTTTCTGAGTCAGTTGTGTTGTAATGTAGCGCTGGGTTCACTGAAGGGTTAAAGATTCTGGAACTATTATCTGTATACTGCCTTAATAATGTGGAAAATGCACTATTCCCAGATACTTTAACTAATATCTAATGGCATGGCTAACTGTAAACACTGCTCTGTACTAAAATAAAAAGCTGAAGAATCATATCATGTCAGAGTAAATCCAATTAGTGGGCCATTTCCAAAGAAAAGCAGCTAGATCATAACCTCTCCCAGCTCCGATATAAATTACAAAAGCTTTGCAGGACATGTCCAGAATCTTAAATTAAAAGGAAAAAAAACTCTCTTACAGTGCTTGCTTTCTTTGTGAAGCTTTCTTGTAGTGTGAGTCATACTGTGTCACTGAATTTACCTTATGTAAATGTTACGGGTGATATTGCCAGGAGAGCTCTCTTCTTTTAACATCTGCATGTTCTGTGCATGCATTTGCGTCCATTTTAGCAGTTCCCCTGGTGTTCTTGGAATAGTGCTGACAAAGACAGCTTTGTGAAAAGTGAAAAGGCATAGTGAGCTAATTGACTATTCTCCAGTGACCTCTTAGGCATTATCATATAATCTGCCTGGTCAGCAATAGTCCCTGATGAAGTACCCCAGAAATGGGCCACTCATGAAACAGATATTCTAGAGGTGTTTCAGAAACATCTAAAGGTGGGTTTTTTGTTTTGTTTCTTTTTTAAATGCACTGTGGCACTGCAAGGTTATGTGCAGTGTCTTGCAAAAGTATTCATCCCCCTTGGTATTTGTCCTGTTTTGTCGTATTACAAGCTGGAATTAAAATGGATTTTTGGAGGATTAGCACCATTTGATTTACACAACATGCCTACTACTGAAAATTATTGTTTTATTGTGACACAAACAATAATTAAGAGGAAAAAACAGAAATCTGGAGTGTGCATAGGTGTTCACCCCCCAAAGTCAATGCTTTGTAGAGCCACCTTTTGTTGCAATTACAGCTGCAAGTGCACATCTAGCCACTGGGATTTTTGCCCATTCCTCAAGGCAAAACTGCTTCAACTCCTTCAAGTTAGATGGGTTGTGTTGGTGTACAGCAATCTTCAAGTTATGCCACAGATTTTCAATTGGATTGAGGTCTGGGCTTTGACCAGGCCATTCCAAGACATTTAAATGTGTCCCTTTAAACCACTCCAGTGTAGCTTTAGCAGTATGTTTAGGGTCATTGTCCTGCTGGAACATGAACCTTCATCCCAGTCTCAAACCTCTGGCCAAATCAAACAAGTTTTCCTCCAGAATTGCCCTATATTTAGTGCCATCCATCTTTCCTTCAGTCCTGACCAGCTTTCCTGTCCCTGCAGATGAAAAATATCCCCACAGCATGATGCTGGCACCACCATGCTTCACTGTAGGAATGGTGTTCTCAGGGTGTTGGGTTTGTGCCACACGTGACATTTCCCATGATGGCCAAAAAGATAAAGTTTAGTCTCATTTGACCAGAGAGCCTTCTTCCATGTGTTTGGGGAGACTGCCATATGCTGTTGGGCAAACTCCAAATGTGTTTTTTTTAAGCAATGACTTTTTTCTGGCCACTCTTCCATAAAGCCCCACTCTGTGGAGTGTACGGCTTAAAGTGGTCCTATGGACAGATACTCCCATCTCCGCTGTGGATCTTTGCAGCTCCTTCAGTGTTATCTTTGGTGTCTTTGTTGCATCTCTGATTAATGCCCTCCTTGCCCGGTCTGTGAGTTTTGGTGGGTGGCCTTCTTTTGTCAGGTTTGTAGTGGTGCCATATGCTTTCCATTTTGCTATAATGGGTTTAATGGTGCTCCCTGGGATAGTCAAAGTTTAGGATATTTTTTATAACCCAACCCTGATCTATACTTCTCCACAACTTTGTCTCTGACCTGTTTGGAGTGCTCCTTGGTTTTCATGTTGCTTGCTCAGTAGTATTGCAGAGTCAGGGTCCTTCCAGAACAGGTTGATTTATACAGATATCACGTGACAAATCATGTGACCCTTTGATTGCACACAGGTGGATCTTAATCAACGAATTATGCGACTTATGAAGTGAATTGATTGGACCAGCTCTTATTTAGGGGTTTCATACGAAAGGGTGTGAATACCTGTATACACTCCAGATTTCTGTTTTTTCATCTTAATTATTGTTTGTGTCACAATAAAACAACAATTTGCACCTTTAAAGTTGTGGACATGTGTAAATCAAATGGTGCTACTCCCCCCCAAAAAAATCCATTTTAATTCCAGCTTGTAATGCGACAAAACAGGACAAACACCAAGGGGTTTTGCAAGACACTGTATGGTTCGTAGTAGTCATTTGGATGAATAGCATTTTGCAAAGGACATAAAACTTCTCTTTATGTGCTTTAGTAGCCTTGTAGGTTTTGAACCAGACCCTATTCTTTTTTAAATTTAAAAGGTTTGTTTGTTGGTTTGTCTGGGTTTTTTTTTTTTTTTTTTTTGTGTGTGTGTGTGTGTGTGTGTGTGTGTGTGTCTTTTTAAAAATTTCTTTATGGCAGTGCCTGTTGCCATTTCCTTTAAATGTAAGCATTTGGGCTCTTACCTCGAAGGCCATAACATTTAATCAAGAAAAGTAATTTCCTTCATTTTCACTTTAAGTGTTTTACAGAGTGTTTTGATAGTTTGCTGGTGTCTGTCTACACTAGCAAATTTTGAACACAATTTGTTCAACTGATGTCAGCAAAGGTTAGCTGATATTCCTTTAAAGATGGCAGCATTCTTGAATCAGGAACCATTATATTTGGTATTGATTTTTCTCCTCACTGTGCTTTCTTTCGGTTGCCCTGAATTCATGTCAATGCTGGTTTTCCAGCCTCAAACCCTTGTGAGGAGAACAGTGGAAGAGGTCCCTGCTCGCATCTTTGCCTCATCGATTACAACCGCACTGCCTCATGTGCGTGCCCACACCTCATGAAGATCTCACCCAATAACCATTCTTGCGTGGGTGAGTTAACTCCTCTCTACTCTGCTTGGGTTCATAAACCCTTCTCATATTATTCAGTCACACAAGCTGTGTGCTAGAGTGAGCTAATGAGATGTTTTGTGACATGTTCACTTCAACAAGCTGCTGATTTTACAGGATTTCTTTTTTGAGTGTTTGCATTGGCTTAGGCGCTTAGACTTAATTTAAAATCCAGCTCCTGTGTCAGTGTCCATGAATTTTTTTCTTACTTTGCCTCATATCAAATCACCATTCCTGTATAAAGGTTCCTGCAAACACTTCTATATACATAATAATAATAAGTTAAATTTATATAGCGCCTTTCTCAAAACCCAAGGTCGCTTTACAATTTCAGGGAGGGGAAAAAAAAAGGCTTTCATTTATCCACAGTGGCATCCACCGATCTCCTTGTTTACTTGTATGGTGTTTTTGCTGTCTCCCAGCATTGAAGAGATTTTTGTTGTATGTGAGACGTTCTGAGATCAGAGGTGTGGACATCGATAATCCCTACATGAACATCATGACTGCTTTAACTGTCCCTGACATTGACAATGTCACGGTCGTGGATTACGATGCTCTCGAGGAACGGATTTATTGGGCAGATGTGAAGACTCAAACTATGAAGCGGGCCTTCATCAATGGAACAAGCCTTGAGACGGTCATCTCTGGAGGTAAGATAGTATTTTTAACAGGAAAAAAAGTGATACAGGGCATTTTGCCTTTACAGCTTGATGGTAGATTTAAAGTGATAAGAATCTAAAGTTAGTGTCATTTTTATTTATTAGTCCTTACAATGTTTATTGTAAATTTGGTCCCCTGTACTGAGACTTTGAGTTATAAATGAAATTATTGTCCTTTAACATTTATGAAACCCAGGTTTAAATTGTTTTTCAACTACTAGAAGAACATGTTCAGTGAAAGATGTGACAAATGGCAAATGAAATGACAAAAGACAAAAAAAAATTTTTTTAAACAGCATGTGCTGAGGAAAATGTCTTAATAAAACGCTTTTTTCAGGTTTGCTGTTTCTCTAAACTGTATTAAAAAGGAAGAAATTTGAGCAAACAGCACAACTCTGCACTTTACAAATTTGTAGATGTAGCATTTCAATAATGTCGGGACGCTGAAGGATGGAGACAGGTGGGGTACTTTGATGGGCATTTTTATTTTTACTTTTCACTTTTCAGCTATTTTATTACTTAATTGTCTCCCCGACACACACACACACACACACACACACACACACACACACAAAGAGCTCTGTGCTGGATCTCGATTTCCTCCTCATCTCAGCTCTTTCTCTTCTCCTTTAAGCCCTTGGTCATCACTGAAACGGAAAACATACACACACATACATCACTGTTAATCAAACTCAAGTGTGATTGCGTTGCTGCTCACCTCTCTTGGCCTTGCTCTCCATTCACAAATCCAGCGCTCGACCACGCTTCTGCCTCCACAGTAGATTACCCATGCTGCTTTTTCTTTCTTCAAATTACATTTATAAAGAATAAGAAATTGTTTAATTATACTATCTGCAGAAAAGCAGGTATAATAAAAACACTATTTATGAATATGGGGGATTAGTGTTATTAATACTATTAGTGCTGTCATTTGCATGGTGGAGAAATTATAAATCCATTAGGTAGAAAATGCAGTGTGCTGCCCAATCCCATGGTTTAGTTTCCTAGAAACTTAACCGATTCAAAAGTGGCAGCTAACTTAATGTAATAATGTGTGATGAGCTCATTAAAATATAGACTAAGAGAAACGATTGAGTACAAGATCATGTAGCACATTGTGTTTGCACCCTCAACAAAAAGTCAGCAAGTTGATGGCCAACATCTTGGCTATGAGATGCTATGAAAAGATATTATGGCTCATACATGTAAGCTGGTTCTCAAAGTTCACCTAAAATAGCTGACATATCGCTACTGCATTATAGAGTAGCATAAGTTTAAGCACAGCCTACATACTCAACATTCTGGTTGTTGAATCTACCTGTCAAATAAAAAACTAACTGTCCAGATATTAATTCTGCTTTTCCCAGGCATCCAGGCTATTTATTTGTCCACCACTGAATATGCTAAAATTGATGCCTTTATTGTGAGTTGCTTCTGGTATTTGCAGATATTCAGAACTGTCGTGGCCTAGCAGTAGATTGGCTCTCAAGGAATATGTACTGGCTGAGCTCTGAAAATGAAGAGACCCAGATCAATGTTGTTCGACTGGATGGAGCACTTAAAACTTCAGTCATCCATGGGATTGATAAACCAAAGAGTCTAGTAGTACATCCAGCCAAAGGGTATGCATTCCAAAAAGTGTTTTAGTACATTCAACATATACTGAAAAAGAAGACTGAAATACATTACTCTGTTTAATGGATTTATGCACTTGCTTGACAAAAAATACAGGAGCAGAATTATTCCATTGGCAAATGTTGGAAATTTAGTAAATTTAGTATTGCAGAACTTGTATCAGTCAGCAATCCTTAAATTGTATTCGGGACAAATATAAGGTACGTATTAGAATAAATGAGGCTAGTGTGTTGTCTTTTCAACTCAACACTATAGGAAGATATACTGGACAGACGGGAATACGATAAATCTAGCGAACATGGATGGGAGTAACAGGAAAGTTCTTCACCAGAACCAGAGAGATCCAGTAGGTAGGTCTAATCACAAACATTTTTCTATTTCTCTGGCCTGTCTTAACCTGTACTCCAACATAATTCACTTGTCAAAACTGATATTTACATGCTGTGTGCACTGCTGAATCCAAATATTAATTTTATCAAGTTGTCACGTCACAAAATACTGCATAAACTAGTTTACATCTGGTACCATACACATTTTCCTGCACATCACATATTGCTCTAAAACAGATACTGTGAAGTCATACAAATCCTAGCCCTAACTTTCTACACCCATTTTAGGTCTCTCGATAGACTTTCCTGCGAGCAAGCTGTACTGGATTAGCTCAGCTAATGGCACAGTCAACAGGTGTAATCTGGATGGCAGTGGCTTTGAGGTGATTGAAACTATGAAGAAGAAATTATCCAAAGCCACAGCTCTGGCAGTCATGGGTAAGAGGTTCAGCTCTGACACCCATCACACTGACATTACATTACATTTGATTGGAACATCTCAATTTCTTATATACATTATATATTATCATCAAATTAACAAGAAAATTTGCAGTCAATGAATCTGCTTCATAATTTTAGTGGTACAGTATGTTTTGGTTTGTTTGCACTTTATAGCTCATCACTGCTATTGACAATGTTTCTACTATGTATTTGCTACGTAGCAGTGTTCCTGGAGTTTGAGCTGCTGCTATGATCGTCCATTGCTTTCAGACAACAGTGCAGCATTGGAATGAATACTTTGTGTTTCCATGGCACCAAGGTCTGAGAAACTGAGATATTTATTATCTGTGCCAAACCCTCAGTGGCCAGGAGAAAAAAAAGTGTACTACTGGGTTTTGGAAGAGGAACAAAATATCCAATAAGATATACCTCTTTCCCATTTAGTTGCTCCACTGGAAGCAAAATTGCTCATCAAGTGGGGGAGTAGGTCTCCGACAGAAGCCAGGCATACACTTGCCTACTTAATAAAGTCGAGTGAAAAGCTGTTTGATTGATTTCCGTCCATATGGAACTGGATAATGAAGACTAGTTGTTTGGATAGACATCCAAGTGCTGTAGAGCATCTGCTTTTAATAATCTCATTTAAATTGGGCTAGATATAAGACTCAAATTACCATTCTTTCCATATGCCAGAACTCAGATTACGTTCAGCTTTTGCAGGAAGAAAACATCCATGTTGGCAGTGGTCAATGGCGAGGAGAGTATCAAAATTGTATTACCATAAATCTAAAGAGGGTTGTATATACAGGTTGGTAATTAGTAGAGATCAATCAAACACAATAAGGATTTAGACCAACTCATATCATTTGCAAAATTATTTCACTACCACTTGGGAGGAAATAATTAACAATACGGTCACATCTATGCTAGCTTGTCAAGGATCATTAGTAATTGATAGAATGGAGGAAAAAAAAGAACAATCATTTTTGAATCTGAAAATTCTACATACAAGAAATATAATTAACAAGACAATAATTTTGTCTCTTTCTATTTTTTTCTTTGAATATTGTGAGAATTGTAACTTTTTTTTTTTTTTAATCTGTAGGACATTTTTGCACTTTAGGACTTTTCCCTTAATGTGTATTTGCTTGGGAATAGTTTTGCTGAGACAACAAAAAAAGTATGAAATCTTTATGCATATTAATAATATTAACTCCGTCTTAGTATTTAGTACTTAGTATTAACACACATTATTAATATTAGCACACATATGAATAATATTAACACATATATTAATATTAACATAAACATGACACGAGGATAAAACATGCATACAGATGCCCTCAGTAAGCAGATTTATAAATGTTGATCCTACTCCTTGAAACTCAGGCTAAGTAGTTTTGTAATGTAACTTCTAGGCTCTAAGCAGAGCTGTGAGTAATTTTAGTCATAAGACCATTTCTAGCACCATTCCTATGAGTAATTGTCAAAGGCTTGGTGAAAGCAGGTCCAGGAGAACAAAACCAAAAGCGCAGTCAGGTCCTGCCAGCACAGCACATTGGCTACGCTATGACTCGTCCCTAATAGACTACTAACGGAGGATGCTTTAGCTGATGCACTACTGTTATTTGAAATCCTTTGTTTTCACAGTGCTAAAAAACTGTCCTATCTATTGAATCCATTTCTGACTGAGACTATAAATTATTATAAAACGTGAAATAGAATAAAAGGCCACCTGAAAGACTAATGGTGTAAGTTTAAAGAAGTAACAGGCTACTGCATAATGGCAAAATGAAGCTTTCACTAGGCGCTATCGATCACAATTAGTCTGTCTTTGTCACAGTGAGAAAAAGCTTTCTTGGACCTTTTGCAAAGCCGTCTGAGTCTGCTCAGAAGATACTTATGTTTGCTGTTTGTGTAGAGGAACAGATCTGTTTAGCAGATTGATTAAGCCAAGGCACAAATTATTTTGATAAACAACCTTCTACAGTTAATGTCATGTAAATTGCTGTAGCATGAAGAGGATAGTATTGTATAGCATTTCTTCCTCCTGCTTCTCTTCTTCTTCTTCATCAGCGCTCAGACAGTTTTGTATGAAACCATGTTTGCTGATTCATTTTAGCTATGAAGTTATATAGGATACTTTTAGAAGCACTTCTGCAAGCTTTTATTTTTTTCTGCTGAAAGTGTTCAAGACAGATGGTTCTTGTTGAAAAATGGGGTGATTATTTGTTCTCTAACAGGGCTTTTAGTTCATAAGTGCACAACTGAAGCTTTTTTTTTTTTTTGTGTGTGTGTGTGTGTGTGTGTGTGTGTGTGTGTGTGTGTGTGTGTGTGTGTGTGTGTGTGTGTGCGCATGTGTGTATGTGTCAGTGTGTGCATCTATCTTTTTGTCCCAGTCTAGGTAAGCCTGGGGGTGGAAGGATGATCATGCAGTCATGTGTGTAGGTGTCTGAGTGGGTAGTATTTGGAGAAGAGTAGTTTCAGAACTTTTGTTTCACTGAGCAGCAACTCTGCCATAAACTCTTATCTGCTTGTCTGTTTACTGGTTTACGCACATACTTTAAACTTTAAATGGCTTCTCACTGGTAGAACACACATTTCACATGCAGAATGATATCACTAGTGTTTAATAGGATCTCTGGAGAAAGTAGACAAAGAGTCTTAGTGCCCAGGAAGAACAGGTGAGGTTCCCCCCCAAATACCTTTGTTCTTTCATCATGTACATGACACAATGCAGCAGGGACTCATTGTAATGTACAATGTTGCTTTCAACCATATTGATCTCTCATTTGTTAATTACCTGCTTGAAGTGATAAAAATAAACCTATTAGGATTCTGTAGTTGCGGCTTAGCTCATTCAAGGTTAATCAAAGGTATTGAACTGCTATGGAACAAACAGCTCCTTCCTAGCCCTCTGATTTTCAGAATCAGTGCAATCGATTAACTATTTGAAACACCGCGTCTGGGTGTCCTGAGCCGACACCCTGTGCAAATTGAGTGAGATTGTGATCTAAGATCTTTGGCCTGTATCTTTGCCATTTCTCTCCCAGCGAGGGTGCCTTCATTGAAGAGATTTACCAAGGTTAACCATCGTGCCATGTTATCAGTTTATGCCCTTATAAAGCTGTTTCATCTGCAGAGCTGTGAAAAAAAATGCTATCTGATGGTATTCACCTGCAATACAAATGCCCATTTACTGGTCAAGTGCAGAGCGGTGATGACAGACAGGTCATATCATTTCAAAGAAATGCAGAGGGAATATTCCATTTACAAAGCTCCAGCATAAAATGGGGTTAATATACAGTAAATACTGGTTGTTTGATTAATATGCATTTTGCTTCTTAAAAATCCTTAATCAATCCATGAAGAGGAAGTCAAAGACGATGATGACTGTAGGAATTAAAGTTTGCTCCCTCCCTGGAAGCTTTAGAAAGATTTGGTGTGAGATGTAGTGAGAGCTCTTGGTTAGATCATGTGACTTCCCTTCATCTGTAATCAGATCAAATGCTTAAAGCGGAAATTGTTCTTGATGAGCTATGCTGTAAACCACCCGCCACTCTGGATGCCAACAAATGTATGCTGTCAGTGCTGATAACCCTGGCATGATGTTTGGAGGCTCAAACATTTCACAGGCTATTTGTACGCCACATTTTTTTCATTTAATTTCACACAATTATTTAATCACAGCTAGATGCAAGTTTCTTCTAGGCCATGTCTAAACCTATGCACAAATGTCTTGAAATACAGAAAGTGTAATAATTTTACACATCTGCCTGAGAGAGAATTCCAAATCTTGGCATTTCACCTCCTATGTAACTCTAGCTATCTTTTGTTCCTATTTTTTGTTTGTTTGTTTTTTTTCTATTTTTAAGCCTTGTGCAAGTTACATACTGCATATAATATTTATAGACTAATCAGCTATAACATGTCCTCCTTCAAATCTTTCTTTTTCCTACAACATGACAGTAACAGTGTTGTCAAACTATGAAAAGCATACAGTTAGGTCCATATATTTGGACACTGACACAAATTTTCTTTTTTTACCTGTTTACTGAAACATATTCAAGTTATAGTTATATAATGGACATGGACATAAAGTCCAGACTTTCAGCTTTCATTTGAGGGTATCCACATTAAAATTGGATGAAGGGTTTAGGAGTTTCAGCTCCTTAACATGTGCCACCCTGTTTTTAAAGGGACCAAAAGTAATTGGACAATTGACTCAAAGGCTATTTCATGGGCAGGTGTGGGCAATTCCTTCGTTATGTCATTCTCAATTAAGCAGATAAAAGGCCTGGAGTTGATTTGAGGTGTGGTGCTTGCATTTGGAAGATTTTGCTGTGAAGAAAACATGCGGTCAAAGGAGCTCTCCATGCAGGTGAAACAAGCCATCCTTAAGCTGCGAAAACAGAAAAAACCCATCCGAGAAATTGCTACAATATTAGGAGTGGCAAAATCTACAGTTTGGTACATCCTGAGAAAGAAAGAAAGCACTGGTGAACTCATCAATGCAAAAAGACCTGGATGCCCACAGAAGACAACAGTGGTGGATGATCGCAGAATAATTTCCATGGTGAAGAGAAACCCCTTCACAACAGCCAACCAAGTGAACAACACTCTCCAGGAAGTAGGCGTATCAATATCCAAATCTACCATAAAGAGAAGACTGCATGAAAGTAAATACAGAGGGTTCACTGCATGGTGCAAGCCACTCATAAGCCTCAAGAATAAAAAGGCTAGATTGGACTTTGCTAAAAAAAATACATCTAAAAAAGCCAGCACAGTTCTGGAAGAGCATTTGTTGGACAGATGAAACCAAGATCAACCTCTACCAGAATGATGGAAAGAAAAAAGTATGGCAAAGGCATGGTACAGCTCATGATCCAAAGCATACCACATCATCTGTAAAACATGGTGGAGGCAGTGTGATGGCTTGGGCATGCATGGCTGCCAGTGGCACTGGGTCACTAGTGTTTATTGATGATGTGACACAGGACAGAAGCAGCCGGATGAATTCTGAAGTATTCAGAGACATACTGTGTGCTCAAATCCAGCCAAATGCAGCCAAACTGACTGGTCGGCGTTTCATAATACAGATGGACAATGACCCAAAACATAAAGCCAAAGCAACCCAGGAGTTTATTAAAGCAAAGAAGTGGAATATTCTTGAATGGCCAAGTCAGTCACCTGATCTCAACCCAATTGAGCATGCATTTCACTTGTTAAAGACTAAACTTCAGACAGAAAGGCCCACAAACAAAGAGCAACTGAAAACCGCTGCAGTAAAGGCCTGGCAGAGCATTAAAAAGGGGGAAACACAGAGTCTGGTGATGTCCATGAGTTCAAGACTTCAGGCAGTCATTGCCAACAAAGGGTTTTCAACCAAGTATTAGAAATGAACATTTTATTTACAATTATTTAATTTGTCCAATTACTTTTGAGCCCCTGAAATGAAGGGATTGTGTTTAAAAATGCTTTAGTTCCTCACATTTTTATGCAATCATTTTGTTCAACCGACTGAATTAAAGCTGAAAGTCTGCACTTCAACTGCATCTGAATTGTTTTGTTCACAATTCATTGTGGTAATGTACAGAACCAAAATTAGAAAAATGTTGTCTCTGTCCAAATATTTATGGACCTAACTGTATATGTCATTATTCCAATGCATTCTCACCCTCTCATGTCTTTTGAACAAATCCAATAAGACTTATGTGTACAACCCCGATTCCAAAAAAGTTGGGACAAAGTACAAATTGTAAATAAAAACGGAATGCAATAATTTACAAATCTCAAAAACTGATATTGTATTCACAATAGAACATACACAACATATCAAATGTTGAAAGTGAGACATTTTGAAATTTCATGCCAAATATTGGCTCATTTGAAATTTCATGACAGCAACACATCTCAAAAAAGTTGGGACAGGGGCAATAAGAGACTGGAAAAGTTAAAGGTACAAAAAAGGAACAGCTGGAGGACCAAATTGCAACTCATTAGATCAATTGGCAATAGGTCATTAACATGACTGGGTATATAAAAAGAGCATCTTGGAGTGGCAGCGGCTCTCAGAAGTAAAGATGGGAAGAGGATCACCAATCCCCCTAATTCTGCGCCGACAAATAGTGGAGCAATATCAGAAAGGAGTTCGACAGTGTAAAATTGCAAAGAGTTTGAACATATCATCATCTACAGTGCATAATATCATCAAAATATTTACTGTGCATAAGGGTCAAGGCCGGAAAGCCATACTGGGTGCCTGTGATCTTTGGGCCCTTAGACAGCACTGCATCACATACAGGCATGCTTCTGTATTGGAAATCACAAAATGGGCTCAGGAATATTTCCAGAGAACATTATCTGTGAGCATAATTCATCGTGCCATCCGCCGTTGCCAGCTAAAACTCTATAGTTCAAAGAAGAAGCCATATTTAAACATGATCCAGAAGTGCAGATGTCTTCTCTGGGCCAAGGCTCATTTAAAATGGACTGTGGCAAAGTGGAAAACTGTTCTGTGGTCAGACGAATCAAAATTTGAAGTTCTTTATGGAAATCAGGGATGCCGTGTCATTCGGACTAAAGAGGAGAAGGACGACCCAAGTTGTTATCAGCGCTCAGTTCAGAAGCCTGCATCTCTGATGGTATGGGGTTGCATTAGTACGTGTGGCATGGGCAGCTTACACATCTGGAAAGACACCATCAATGCTGAAAGGTATATCCAGGTTCTAGAGCAACATATGCTCCCATCCAGATGGCGTCTCTTTCAGGGAAGACCTTGCATTTTCCAACATGACAATGCCAAACCACATACTGCATTAACTACAGCATCATGGCTGCGTAGAAGAAGGGTCCAGGTACTGAACTGGCCAGCCTGCAGTCCAGATCTTTCACCCATAGAAAACATTTGGCGCATCATAAAACAGAAGATACGACAAAAAAGACCTAAGACAGTTGAGCAACTAGAATCCTACATTAGACAAGAATGGGTTAACATTCCTATCCCTAAACTTGAGCAACTTGTCTCCTCAGTCCCCAGACGTTTACAGACTGTTGTAAAGAGAAAAGGGGATGTCTCACAGTGGTAAACAAGGCCTTGTCCCAACTTTTTTGAGATGTGTTGTTGTCATGAAATTTAAAATCACCTAATTTTTCTCTTTAAATGATACATTTTCTCAGTTTAAACATCTGATATGTCATCTATGTTCTATTCTGAATAAAATATGGAATTTTGAAACTTCCACATCATTGCATTCCATTTTTATTTACAATTTGTACTTTGTCCCAACTTTTTTTGGAATCGGGGTTGTAGTTTATACTTATAAAAGTTTTACAGTGTTGCATAATTAAAAAAAAATGCAATTTAAAATTTTTTCACAAGTCAGAAATATGGTAATGGAAAATGACAAACAAACGTATGGTACAGTGCTCAGCGTAGTAAATCAGTACACCCCCTTTGAAAAGTAACATTTTAAACAATATCTCAATGAACACAAACAATTTCCAAAATGTTTACAAGACAAAATTTAATATAACATCTGTTTAACTTATAACGTGAAAAAGTAAGGTTAATAATGTAACTTAGATTACACATTTTTCAGTTTTACTCAAATTAGGGTGGTGTAAAAGTGAGTACACCCAACAACAAAAACTACTACATCTAGTATTTTGTATGGCCTCCATGATTTTTAATGACCACACCAAGTCTTCTAGGCATGGAATGAACAAGTTGGTGACATTTTGCAACATCAGTCTTTTTCCATTCTTCAACAATGACCTCTTTTAGTGACTGGATGCTGGATGGAGAGTGATGCTCAACTTGTCTCTTCAGAATTCCCCATAGGTGTTCGATTGGGTTCAGATCAGGAGACATACTTGGCCACTGAATCATGTTCACCCTGTTCTTCTTCAGAAATCCAACAGTGGCCTTAGATGTGTGTTTAGTCATGTTGGAAAAGTGCACGACAACCAAGGGCACGGAGTGATGGTAGCATCTTCTCTTTCAGTATAGAGCGATACATCTGTGAATTCATGATGCCATCAATGAAATGCAGCTCCCCGACACCAGCAGCACTCATGCAGCCTCACATAAGGACACTGCCACCACCATGTTTCACTGTAGGCACCATGCATTTTTCTTTGTATTCCTCACCTTTGCGACGCCATACAGTTTTGAAGCCATCAGTTCCAAAAACATTTATCTTGGTCTCATCACTCCAGAGTATAGAGTCCCAGTAGTCTTCATCTTTGTCAGCATGGGCTCTGGCAAACTCTAGGCTGGCTTTTTTGTGCCTGGGCTTTAGGAGAGGCTTCTTTCGTGGACGGCATCCATGCATGCCATTCCTCTGCAGTGTACGCCATAGTGTGTCATGGGAAATAGTCTCCCCAGTTTGGCTTTCTACTTCTTTAGATAACTGCAGTGAACTTGCATGCTGATTTTCTTCAACCCTTCTCATCAGAAGACTCTCCTGTCGAGGTATTAACTTTCGTGGACAAACTGGATGTCTCTGTGAGATGGTTGCAGTTCCATCTTTCTTAAATTTTTGTACCACTTTTTCTACAGTATTCTGATTGATAAATAAAGCTTTGCTGATCTTCTTGTAGCCTTCACCTTTGTGGTGTCTCATCTCATCTCATTATCTCTAGCCGCTTTATCCTGTTCTACAGGGTCGCCGGCAAGCTGGAGCCTATCCCAGCTGACTACGGGTGAAAGGCGGGGTACACCCTGGACAAGTCGCCAGGTCATCACAGGGCTGACACATAGACACAGACAACCATTCACACTCACATTCACACCTACGGTGAATTTAGAGTCACCATAAAGCGGCTACAGATAATGAGATGAGATGAGTTAACCTAACCTGCATGTCTTTGGACTGTGGGGGAAACCGGAGCACCCGGAGGAAACCCACGCGGACACGGGGAGAACATGCAAACTCTGCACAGAAAGGCCTTCGCCGGCCATGGGGCTCGAACCCGGACCTTCTTGCTGTGAGGTGACAGCGCTAAGCACTACACCACCATGCCGCCCCCTTTGTGGTGTAAAGAAATTATTTTCTTTGGGGAATTCTGAAGAGACAAGTTGAGCATCACTCTCCATCCAGCATCCAGTCACTAAAAGAGGTCATTGATGAAGAATGGAAAAAGACTGATGTTGCAAAATGTTGCCAACTTGTTCATTCCATGCCTAGAAGACTTGGTGCTGTCATTAAAAATCATGAATATACAAAGTACTAGATGTACTAGTTTTTGTTGTGGGGTGTACTCATTTTTGCACCACCCTAATTTGAGTAGAACTGAAAAAATGTGTAATCTAAGTTATATTATTAACCTTATTCTCACGTTATAAGTTAAACAGATGTTATTTTAAACTTTGTCTTGTCAACATTTTAGAAATTGTTTGTGTTCATTGAGATATTGTTTAAAATGTTACTTTTCAAAGGGGGTGTACTCTTTTACGCTGAGTAAATGTACATAGAAGATCAAGAGTTCATAACAGAGCAACCAAACCTCCTTGATCCTCAGTCTTGCACGGGTTATTTTGGTCTTCACTGTGTGTAATTTGTTTTCTCAACCACAAAACGGGAGAACACACACCAGGGCTAAATTCAAACTGACTAAACTGCATACGGGCAAACAACCTATGACATCTATTTATCTACGTTTCCTTTCCCACAATATTAGTTGTGTTGAAAGTACTTGTGCCTGTCTAAGTACCTAGTGATGATGAGATGTGCACTAATATACAGTATTCTGCAAAAGTCTTAGCCACCCTTTTTTTGTAATACAAACTTTTTGTTATAGGTTTCTATTTTCTGACTTCTATGTTATTGAATCAGTACAAAAATATTTTAGAGTTCCAAATGTTCGTTTTCCAGCACAAAATTAAATGTTACAGAGAGAAAAAAAATGTATCTGAGCAGCATATTACTTAAGAGACCACTTTTCAGATTAAAAAAGAAAACATAATGAAGGCTACTGGGTTTCTCATCTCATCTCATTATCTGTAGCCGCTTTATCCTGTTCTACAGGGTCGCAGGCAAGCTGGAGCCTATCCCAGCTGACTACGGGCGAAAGGCGGGGTACACCCTGGACAAGTCGCCAGGTCATCACAGGGCTGACACACAGACACAGACAACCATTCACACTCACATTCACACCTACGGTCAATTTAGAGTCACCAGTTAACCTAACCTGCATGTCTTTGGACTGTGGGGGAAACCGGAGCACCCGGAGGAAACCCACGCGGACACGGGGAGAACATGCAAACTCCGCACAGAAAGGCCCTCGCCGGCCACGGGGCTCGAACCCAGACCTTCTTGCTGTGAGGCGACAGCGCTAACCACTACACCACCGTGCCGCCGGCTACTGGGTTTTTTTCTGTAAAATTAAGAATTAAATGTGACAGTCAAAGTGTCCAGAAGAACTGTGGCTGGTTCTGCAAGATGCTCAGTAAAACCTACATCTCATTTCCTTATAAAACTGCACTCACTGTATCTGAGACTACTATTTTTTTTAAGCAAAGGGTCATCTCACACCAAATATTGACTTTGTTTCATTTATTATGGTTTACTGCTATAGTTTTTTTTTAATGTTGAAACATTTAATTTCATTATTTTTAATGCATTTTTGGCCTACAGCATTTCTTTATTAAGGCTTTTACACAGGACTGTACATTCACTGAAATCCATACTTTTTCATAGATTGCATTTCACATAGTATTTTTTTTTCCACTTTACCAAAGTGTCTAAGATCAAGGTCACCTTTCCAGACTGCTGAGAATGTGTGCTCTATAGCCTTTATTCTAATATCCCTAGTCACCCAGTGTGTCAGCACTGTCTGCCTCTCTGCAGCAAGCAAGCACAGTTCAGGCTCCAAGCCAAGAACAACCTCTGTGGCCCTTTGTTGCACACTGTGCCTGAGTAGGAACAACACACAGACTGCTATCTACAATGATGTTCTGACATTGGTCGCACTCCGATGGCTCTATGAATGGAGAAACCTCTTCTCAGACCAGGGCATTGTGCCAGGCTGTTCTAAACACTGCTTCATTGACTTTCTTATAGACGGGGACAAGCACAATGCCTTGGCCCTATCTAATGTTGTTATAATTTACTAATGAGCTGGAGCAGACCCATGGGTGCAGTGCTCATGGAATGAGCTTAGATGCATGACAATAGCTTATACCCATGGTCAATGAAAGATTCATATGGTTTAACAGGTGGCAAGCTGTGGTGGGCAGATGACGATCTGGCGCAGTTAGGCACATTGGCAAAGCGAGATGGCCGCGGCCTTGTGGCACTGCGCAATAAGACCAGTGGAGTGGTTCACATGAAAGTGTATGACCGAGAGGGTCAGAAAGGTAAGCTGCAAAGAGATGTGTTTAAAAAAAAAACCCTAGATCTTTATGTAAAGGAGTTACTTTGAAGTGTGCTAATGTAAATTAAAATGGCCTGTGAAATTAGATGTAAATGAAAAATAATGGCTGGCTGGTTTTTTCAAGGGTTTTAATTTGATGTTGATTTATTCCTGCATAGATTATAATGAGTAACATTTACAGTTTATGGTTGGACTATTACATTAAGTTTGATAACAAATCCTCCCTTTCTTTTTCAATATGTAAAAGTGTACTGTAGATTTATCGGTGAATCACTTTTCCATTTTCTGAGTTATTAGGCAAATAATTCAGGGTAATGGCAGGTCCATTAACAACGTTGCCGTGGATCCCACTAAACTGTCCACTTGAATAAAGAATGACCATTAAGCAGCCCTGATGTATATCTATTCAGCCCCTAAACTTTGCAAGCAGCAGTTAGCATCTCTATTCATATTCTGCTCTGTCTCATTACTGTCTGAGACAGCTAAGGACTGATCTCTTTGGGAGCACAGCAGGGTACATGCTTCCTACGTGCTTCTCTTCAGTCATTCAGGCATTATTATAAACTAAAGGCACTAGTTTGGGAATCATCCTTTGACGTGTTCAATTTTGTGGGTGTTGTATTGCATTTTATAGGGAGGAATGCCTGTCAGTTGAACAATGGTGGCTGTTCTCAGCTTTGCCTACCTACGTCGGAGAATACTCGCAGCTGTGCGTGCACTGTGGGCTACAACCTGCGTGCTGACCGCCTCTCCTGTGAAGGTATACACATAGTTACAGTGATTAAGCAGTAGTAAAATGATAAAAATATGGGCATGCTTTACTGCATTAAGACAGAAATTAAAAATGCCATGATATGAGGGTCATATCTGAATCATGGGTCATAATACTGACCGTTTTTTCTTAATTTGTCACTTTTGCCAGCTTGTTAAGGAAATGTATGTTTCTAAATAGTGGGACTTATTTTCCATTATTATGCGATAGTATCAGATATAATTCACTGCAGACTATGATTTGTTTGTGTGTTTATTTCATGTTAGGTCTGAGCACCTTTCTGATGTATTCCGTGCATGAGGGAGTGCATGGAATCTCATTGGACTCAATGGATCATACAGAGACACTGATGCCCATCACTAGCACGTTGTTTGCTGTTGGGGTAGACTTCCATGCCGGTAAACATCCATCATTCTATCTATTCCTGTACTGTCTCTGTCTTAGCCTTTATCTGTACATGTGTGTGGTAACTTCCCTCAGAATTCTTGTGTTTCCTTGCTCTATGATCTGTGTGTTCACATCAGAGAAATGTACCACTTCCTATTCATCATGTTTTCCATGTTGTTTACTGTCAGACATGCAATCTAATATTAGCTGCTCAGTTTTGTGCCTGTATAATGGCAATATAATATGTTGGTATATCATCTTTTGTAGAGATAAAAGGATGAGATGAGTTAAGTAAGTTAATGCCGGAGGCGCCACAGATAAATGTTCCTTCATATCTTCTAAACCCAGTATCACAAGGGGCTCACTGTAATGTATTGGACAATCCATCAAACAGAAGTTGGGTGTAGTAGGCACAGCTGTGAAGGAACCTGGTGTTGTGCTGGAAATTTGAGTTTCTGCATTATTCATACCCCCAATAGGCTGCTCTGTAGTGAATTTGTCATTGCTCAAATGCAACATGATTGACCCCGTTGGCTGAAAATGCAATAGTGACATGACGAGTGAGTGCAGGACAAGCAGTCTTTGTGTGATGCAACAGAATAATTGAAAGTGAGCAATATGAAATCGGTTTCAGTTTCCATAAGTGGATCAGCAGTGTACTGTCTGCACAACCGAACTGCTTCTCACAAATTACATAATGAAAGTTTAAATGGATGAACTGAGCTGAGAGATAGTGTCCTGTGCTGTCCCCAATTTCTGTGACCAAGGAGGCACAGCTAAAAGTGCTGACCTCAGCCAAAGGGCAGTGTGTACAGATGGTCAGTCTGTCTCTTCTCTGTAAGGACAGCATGTTCCAGCTCAGGTGATCAGGCTGAACTTGAGCCCAGCTCAGCCCATGACAGCTGAATCCATTCGCATAGCTTTTGCATCCCATTATTAAGCAGCTTGCTGGAGTATGAAATGGATGCATGCCTTCCAGCTGGTTGTCGTCATGTGTTCGAGATCCATTATCTGGATCTAAATTCTGCATTCATAGAAGACTGCATTTGTAGAAAATAAACTAAACACTACCACACTACAGATTTATGTGGAGAAAACATTGAAGCTGATTTGTGTGCTAGTAAATTCTGCATTTGACTCCAGTGAGAACCTCTTAGTGCAGGAGACAAGCATATGCAACAATTTATGTAAATCAGTTATGGTTGTAGGCTCTCGCATTCACCATCATGAATTCAAGGTTTGTTTGTTTGTTTTTGAGAGAGAGAGAGAGAGAGAGAGAGAGAGAGAGAGAACTGGCAAAAATAACAGTAAACACATTACACAAATACAGTATACCTGCTATTCCATGCAAAGGAATTATTAAAGATGCAGCATGTACAAAAGAGAAGCATCTTGCATTCAATATTTGAGCTCCTGTTGTGAAATATGGTCTCCTGTCTACAGGCAATGACACAGTCTACTGGACAGACATGGGCCTGAACCGTATCTCTAGGGCCAAGAGAGACCAGACGTGGAGAGAACACATTATTACTACCGGTATCAGCAGAGTGGAGGGCATCGCTGTAGACTGGATTGCTGGTATCATTATACTCTACATCAAGTGACCATGATTGTTGTAAAGTGTTTCTTTTGAGTGCTACTCCATCACAGACTTCAGATTAAACTTTATGTTGATTTTCTCCATAAAGGGAATCTCTACTGGACAGACCATGGCCTTAACCTCATCGAAATTGCTCGGCTGAATGGCACGTACCGCTCTGTGGTGATCTCAGAGGGGCTGGACCAGCCAAGGGCCATTGCAGTGCATCCACAGAGAGGGTATGTCACCGTACCAGAGAGCCTTCAAAGCCAAGATAACACATTGATTTTCTCACCAAAAATAAATAAATAAATCATCCTCACGGGCATCATTGGAATGGGCAGGTTCACAATCTTTGCCCTTTGGAGCTGTTTCTCAGTGGAAAGAAATTTATTTGAAATTCAGGGTTTGGTCCAGTGAGCTGAACATAGACTGAAAAAACAAATAGTTTGTCCCATTTCTGGTATGATCAAAACTCATTTTCCAAATATATCAATAGAAATTAAATTTCTGTTCATTAAGGAAATGAAAGGTACTTTACTTATGTTTACCATTTTATTTATCAGTTCATGAATTGAGTCAGCAAGGCTATGAATCCTTCCTTCTTTTAGTGTTTTAGTGTTTAGAAGTTAAGGTAATGTTAAGGTACATCAAGATTTTCCATTCTTGGTGTTTTTAATAGCCTAAAGTTTAAATAGCTGTGTGTCATCTATTATAGGAGAGATCATCTGTTGAGTCTGCAGCATAGCTAGGTTTATCAAGAGCTAAATTATAACTTAAACAAATATATTATAAAAACAAATATAATAATTTGAACTGTGTACATCAAGAATCTTGCTGAAAATTATTTTCTACAATTACACAGATATCTTGTGTTTAATCAAATTTCTATCCTGTTGCCATTTTACAACTATTCCTGATTTTTTTTTCAACTGAAATACTGTATGTTTCTGTTTGGCACCTATGTCAACCACAAATAAGTTAGACCATTTTAAAATCAGGTTTACCCCCCAAAAGTGAAAAAGGAGAAAATTGCATTTAACAAGCATTGATAGGCAAAACAAACCTCGCCCGGCAGCACTTATTTTATACCTATATATTGATAATGGTAATATTTCCTCAATCATCAGCTGTCAGGTTATAGTCCTATGAAAATCCATGACCTTGCGTTTGACATTTCAAAGTCATTCAAGATCAAAGGTCATGGTGGCAACTGAAAGCCCATATGGGACTTCTTACATGTTGATGATGGTAAACATCTGGCTATCATGAATCATTTTAAAGTTATAGCCCTTTGAAAACCCATGACCTTCAGTTTGACCTTTCAGGGTCACTCAAGGTCAAAGATCATGGTGCCAAATGAAAGCCCATATGGCACTTCCTATAAGCTGATAATGGTAAATAGCCATCAACCATCAACCGTTTTCAAGTTACAGCCCTCTGAAAATTTGTGACCTTGAGTTTGACCTTTCAGGGTCACTCAAGGTCAAAGATCATGGTGCCAAATGAAAGACCATATGGGAGTTCCTGTATACTCATAATAGTTTACGTCTGTCTATCGGCAACCGTTTTTGAGTTATAATGGAAAATGTTATTTTGACTGAAAGGTTGACCTTTCTGGTGACCTTCACCTTGACCCGATTACCCCCAAAATTAATCAGGTAACTATGGACCATTGCCCACCTACCCTGAAAATTTGAAGTCAATCAGTGCAACCGTCTAGACGTTAGATTGTTAACAGACACGCAAACAAGCAAACAAGCTGATTGCAATACCTCACCCCCGCTTACTCCGTCGCAGGCAATGTAAACATTCCACTCCCAACTCCACCAAAACACTGCCCTCACTCTACTCAGGGAAAAACAACATTACTGCCCAAAAATGATGAGTTTAAAGTAGGAAATGAATTATTACTTTGATTATCATCATCATTATCATCATCATCATCATCATCCACATAAGTTTCTGTCTCATCACCTGATGAAAAAGTCACTGTCGGCCTCATTGTCTTTTCCCTCCACTGTTCTCTGTTTGTCCTATTAGCAGTGTGGAAATAAACACTGGATCATTCAGTCAGTTCTGTTCTGTTGAATACCTTTGGAATCTTTTTATTACTTCATTTAATTATTTAAAAACCATTTCAAAACCAGAAATTTTTCATTATTTTTGTAGTATTTTTCAGAATTTAGTTGCAGTGACATCTGAAGCATTTTCCCCATACCACCATGCATATGCTAAAAAGTATTGATTATTAAAATTTGATAGAATTTTAATATAACTGATGGCCAATTTGTGTCATCTTCCTCTGTCACTGAACAGCTACCTATTTTGGACAGAGTGGGGGAAGAATCCCTGCATAGGCAGAGCACGGCTGGACGGTTCAGATCAGGTCACGCTTGTTAGTTCTGGCATTGCTTGGCCAAATGGAATTTCCATTGACTACGAGGTACGGTAAAGTGCTCCATCTCTCTCTCTCCATCATGCTCCTTGATACTTCCAGCCTCAGTCTTGTTCCTCATTCCTCTTATCCTGCTGATGATAAAATGGACCTGTACAAAAGAAGATGAGCTGATGTGCATTTTCAAATTGCTTTCCAGGAAAATAGATTATATTGGTGTGACGCTCGAACTGACAAGATAGAGAGGATCAACCTTGAGACTGGGGAAAGCCGGGAGATTGTACTATCAGCCGCCAATGTGGACCTGTTCTCTGTTGCTGTGTTTGGGGCTTACATCTACTGGTCTGACAGGTAATTTATTATTTTACTAAATGCTGGGCTTTCCAAAAGTGGCCCACAAAGCCAGCTGCTAGAGTCTTAGAGGTTTAACCTCTTCCATGCAAGGACACTGAGAGATCTGGCATAATGCTCTGACATTCCCTCAGCAAGATTCCTGACTTTATGAAAATTTAGCAAACTTTTACTAAATGTCATTTTCAAGGTGAGGTTTAGCTTGGCTAGTGTTGCAGATGCAGCTGGCTTGTGAATTTAATTAAGCTCCATCTCTTTTAATTATATAACTACCACTGATTATACTGATGCCAGTTTTAATTTCCTGTTTTTGCTGTGCTAATTGTGGCAGAGCTCATGCCAATGGTTCCATTCGCCGTGGGCTAAAGAATGATGCCAGTGAGGCTGTGACAATGAGGAGTGGTCTGGGTGTCAACCTGAAGGATGTGAAAATCTTTAATAGAGGCCGGGAGAAAGGTTGAGGTTTCAATTTAATGTTTCCTTTTTTCTTTTAATGTTTTTTGTTGCAGCTCTTTCTTTATTAAATTGCTCCAAAACACAATTTAGATTACTGTGTCCAGGGCCACTGAGAAATGCTTTGTCATTAAAACTAGCTTTAAATCCACTATCTATCTGGGATACCACTGCAGTGACATAGTCACTCTGACAGCTTCAGCCATCAAAGTCTCTAGGGAAGAATTACAGTAGTGGTTTCCCATTGCCTTCTACTGAATTATTATAGAGGTTTTCTCCTCTCAATCATTCTCACACACACACCTAGGGACAATTTAGAGTAGCCAGTTAACCTAACCTGCATGTCTTTAGACTGTAGGGGAAACTGAAGCACCCAAAGGAAACCCACACAGACACAGGGAGAACATACAAACTCCACACAGAAAGGCTCCCGTCGGCCACTGGGCTCGAACCCAGAACCTTGTTGCTGTAAGGCGACAGTGCTAACCAACTACACCACCATGCCACCTTAAAGGAACAGTCCACCGTACTTCCATAATGAAATATGCTCTTATCTGAATTGAGACGAGCTGCTCCGTACCTCTCCGAGCTTTGCGCGACCTCCCAGTCAGTCAGACGCAGTCAGACGCGCTGTCACTCCTGTTAGCAATGTAGCTAGGCTCAGCATGGCCAATGGTATTTTTTGGGGCTGTAGTTAGATGCGACCAAACTCTTCCGCGTTTTTCCTGTTTACATAGGTTTATATGACCAGTGACATGAAAAAAGTTCAGTTACACAAATTGAAACGTAGCGATTTTCTATGCTATGGAAAGTCCGCACTATAATGACAGGCGTACTAACACCTTCTGCGCGCTTCGACAGCGCATTGATACGGAGCTCAGATATCAATGCGCTGTCAAAGCGCGCAGAAGGTGTTAGTACGCCTGTCATTATAGTGCGGACTTTCCATAGCATAGAAAATCGCTACGTTTCAATTTGTGTAACTGAACTTCTCATGTCACTGGTCATATAAACCTATGTAAACAGGAAAAACGCGGAAGAGTTTGGTCGCATCTAACTACAGCCCCAAAAAATACCATTGGCCATGCTGAGCCTAGCTACATTGCTAACAGGAGTGACAGCGCGTCTGACTGCGTCTGACTGACTGGGAGGTCGCGCAAAGCTCGGAGAGGTACGGAGCAGCTCATCTCAATTCAGATAAGAGCATATTTCATTATGGAAGTATGGTGGACTGTTCCTTTAAAGCCACTAAACAATGAATTCTGCACTGATTCATTTCTTCTGATTTTTGTAGAAATACAAAACATTTTTAAAATACCCAGTATATCTTATTTTCATCTAAATAGCATCATAGATGTGCAAAACTCATATTATGTTAAGTGTGTGTTTGTGTGCAGCCATGTGTAAGAGTCCATGGGTGCAAATAAGTTATAGAGAGAATGGGAATTCTTAATTAACACACACTACCAGTCAGGTTTGGACATAGTTGCTCTTAAAAGGTTTTTCTTTATTAACACTGTGAAATAATGCAGTGGAGTTCTGGGAATTATACTGTGACCAAGAAAATTGTTAAACAAATTTATATTTTTAGTTCTTAATAGTATCCTTGAAGTGTACAGTTCTGGAATTTCTCAACCAGCTTCCTGAAGGAACTTCACCAGGAGGCTTTTCAAAAAGTTCCGAAATAGGCCAAGTGCTTATTTTCTGCTTCTCCCAAGTTCTAAATGAAAAATTACATATATTGAAGCAAAAACTACTTCAGAAATACAGCCATTTTTGAACAACATGATACGCAGGCATTAACGTCAATAATCCTTTATCAATATTTCTTTAGGATAACTAGTTACCTTAGTAGTGCATTACTCTATTTTTAAATCATGTGTGATAGGAAAAAAAAAAAGATTTTTAATGTTACTGGAACTCACGAAATTTGATACAGTTGCTTAAAAAATAATTCTTTGATTCATCTTCAGTCGAAGTTGTACCCTAGTATTTTTCACTAGCCTATCCTTGGAACACTAGATGTGAGGCAGGACTACACCCTGGATGGGATGCAAATCCATCACAGAACACCATGCATAAACACACTAATTCATACATTGAGTTGGGTTGGCTTAGCCAATCCAACTATCCATTGATCAATCCATCCATTATCTGTAGCCGCTTATCCTGTACAGGGTTGCAGGCAAGCTGGAGCCTATCCCAGCTGACTATGGGCAAGAGGCGGGGTACACCCAGGACAAGTTGCCAGGTTATCACAAGGCTGATACATAGAGACAAACAACCATTCACACCTACAGTCAATTTAGAGCTACCAATTAGCCTAACCTGCATGTCTTTGGACTGTGGGGGAAACCGGAGCACTTGGAGGAAGCCCACACAGACATGGGCCCGTGTAGTAGAACATGCAAACTCCACACAGACAGGCCCTCATTGGCCACTGGGCTCGAAACCAGGACTTTCTTGCTGTGAGGCAACAATGCTAACCACTACACCACTGTGCTGCCCCCCAATCCAACTACTAATATGTATTTAGGAGGAAACTGGAGAACCCAGAGGAGACATGGGAAACATTCTGCACAGTAATCTGAGATCAGGATAGACCTAAAACGAGGGTTATGTATATAACCGCGGTTCTATGAGTTTCGGATGACCGCCAGAGGCGGTGCTTTCAGCACATGGATATCCATCACACGAACGTGCAGGTCGAGTAATAGTAACAACAAAGTCACGTGTGACCTGGGTGACGTCACCCCGTGACCCCGGCATAAAAGACCGGTAAACCCAGGAAGTGACCTCTTGGCAAATCTTCTCGTGTACACTCCGAGTGACTGCCAAGCTCTGGCGGTCATCCGAAACTCATAGAACCGCGGTTATATACATAACCCTCGTTCTATTTCGTTTCTACTGACCGCCAGAGGCGGTGCTTTCAGCACATGGATGACTAATACCAACCAGGTCATGAGGAGTGCCTACCCGTACCCAGTGCTGCTGCGACGGGCCTGGAATGACAGCCGTCGCCACAGGATTATGTGGGACGACATTAAGACGGTAAAACCTGGTGAAGGTGCAGCTGGAAGCCCAGGAGGCTGTGCTGCATATGTCTGAAAGGGGCACGCCCTTCAGTGATGCCCATGAGGCTACCACGCCCCGTGCAGAGTGTGCCCTGGCAGCCGGAGGAATCGGGAAGCCACTGTGCCTGTAGGCATGTAATATGGCCTCGACTATCCACTTGGATAGCCTCTGCTTAGAGAGCGCCAGACCCCTCGACGGTCCTGTGTGGCACAGAAACAGGGCATCACTCCTACGGAAGCCCTCTGTACGCGACACGTACACCCTGAGGGCGCGAACTGGGCACAAAAGTTCCGACCTCTCACCATGGCCCGCCTCGAACGCCGCAAGGCTAAGGGGCTGGTTGACGAAGGTAGCAGAGAGGTTCTTTGGGAGGAAAGAGGGGTTAGGCCACAGGGTGACCCCACTGTCGCTGGAGTGCCACTGCAGGCACTCCCCACTGACTGACAGCGCGTGTAGTTCCCCGACGCGCCTCGTCGATGTAATGGCCAGAAGAAAAGCAGTCTTCAGGAAGAGCCATGAAATGTCTGCCGTGAGCAGGGGCTCAGAACGGTGCGTCGCAGAGAGCCTGCAGCACCAATGAAGGTCCCATGTGGGTACCCGGCTCCGTCGGGGGGGTCTCAACCGGAGAGCACCCTTCAAGAAACGTGCCACCAAGGCGTGGGACCCCACGGTCCTTCCCCCAACTCTGGCATGCTGAGCAGAGATGGCAGCTGCATAGACCTTGATGGTGGCAGGGGTAAGACCCTTATCAAAGCAGAGACTGGCGGAACAGTCAAATGGTCGGCAGGGGGCAGCATGTAGGCTCCTCCCCCCGAGTTAAGCACCAGTTGGAGAAAAGCCTCCATCTGTTGGCATAGAGGGCATTGGTGGGGGGTGCCCGAGAGCTTGCAATGGTATTGACCACTGCCGGCTCACAAGGACCTCGCAGGGGGTCCGGCCCTTCAGCGGCCATACCCAGAGCTGCAGACGGGCTGGATCCGGGTGCCAGATCTGCCCTCCCAGCTGTGATAGCAGGTCAGTCCTCACTGGCAGGCACCAGGGGTCGCCGTTCAGAAGTTGCAGCAACTTGGGAACCACACTCTGCCCGGCCACCGGGGGGCGACAAGCAGCAGCCCGTGGTGGTCCATCGCAACCCTGTGTAGGGTTGGCACGATCAGCAGCAGAGGGGGGGAGGCATACAGCAGTTGCCTCGGCCAAGCATGCGCCAGCGCATCCTGGCCCAGGGGACTGGGGCCGTGGAGGCTGAACCACAGAGGGCAGTGTGTCGACTCCTGGCAGGCAAAGAGGTCCACCTCTGCCCTGCCAAAACATTCCCAGATGGCGAGAACCACCGCTGGGTTGAGTCTCTATTCCCCGGGATCGGGGTCCTGGCGGGACAGCAGATCTGCTGCCCTGTTGGCAGTGCCTGGCAAGTACATGGCACACAGGCTCAAGAGATGTCGATGGGCCCACCGCAGAAGTTGGCCAGCCACTTCCAAGCACTGGAGGGACTTTGTGCCTCCCTGGTGGTTGATGTAGTACACTACCGTAGCGTTGTCCGTCCGCACCAGAACGTGTCTGCCGGTCAGGCCTAGGAGGAAGTGCTGTAGGCCGAGGAACACGGCCCGTAGCTCCAGCACGTTGATGTGCTGCGCCCGTGCAGCACCGGGTGGAGGTGGAGACCGTTGAACCACCTCTGAAGCGGCATAAGTCCAGAAGTCCCAGCGGGACCAGAGAGGAGGCTGCCGTAAGCATGCCCAGCAGGCGCTGAAAGGTCTTCAGGGCGAGTGACCTACCCCGTCCGAAGCGGCCAAGCAGTAGGCGGATGTTGTGGATCCTGGTCTGGGAGGGAGTTACCATCAACGACCTCGAATCCAGGTGCATGCCCAAGAAAGTAGTCTCCCGGCTGGGCACCAGCGAGCTCTTCTTGTAATTCACCCTGAGCCCCAGCTCTACGACATGCGAGAGCACAGTCGCGATGTTGGTGCGGGCCTGAGCTGCTGACTGTGAACAGACAAGCCAGTCGTCCAGGTAGGGCAGGACACGCAAACCCCTTGCCTGAAGTAGTGCCGATGCCGCTGCCGCACATCCGGTGAACACACGGGGTGCCAGCGATATCCCAAAGGGCAGAACATTGAACTCGAAAGCCTGGCCCTCGAAGGCAAACCGCAGGAACTGCCTGTGGTGTGGCACAATGGGAGCATGGAAGTAGGCGTCTTTCAGGTCGAAGGTGACAAACCAGTCGCCCGCCTGGATGTGGTGTAAGACATCCACTGTACGCAGCATGCGGAATCTCATGGTCCTCAAGTGGGAATTGAGGGACCTCAGGTCGAGGATCGGGCGGATACCGCCGTCCTTCGGAACCAGAAAATACCTGGAGTAGAACCCACCTTGCTGTCTCTGCCTGTCGACGGGAGAGACTGCTCCTTTCTCCAGGAGGGTGGCGATTTCCTGCCGGGGGACGAGGGACTTCCCCGGATGGCTCACAGTGGTGTGTTTGACCCCATGGAATGTGGTGGACGGCGGCAGAACTGGATGCGGTAACCCTCGGTGAGGGTCACCAGCACCCAGGGGTCAACGCTCTCCAGCTTTGGAGCTGTTCGCTGGAAAAGCGGCCGACCGCCGGCGCGCTGATGTCAGCGCCGTCCAGAGCGCCCCCGTCGGTCACCATGGGGGCGACGAGGAGTGGACTGGGTGTAGGGGGCGGCACCGCGGGTCCGGGAGGTGGTGGGGTGGCGAAAGTCATCAACCCGTCTGGTCTCCTGGCGGGTGCGTGGCCGAGACAGAGTCGGTGTGGGCCCCCTGAAGGACTGGGCAGCATTGCCATGGTGGTGGGCCTGGCGGGGGCCAGCGAACTGCTGTTACGCCTAGATGACCTGGGCACTCCGATCCAGGGCTTGCTGAGTGGCTTCGCCAAACAGCTCCCCGGGGACAACAGGGAGAGAGTGCAGCACACGCCGGTCGGGCTCGGCCAGAGGGGACTGTGCCCACCATATCTGCTGGCGGCCGAGGGTGAGATACGACATCAGCCGGCCCAGTTCCCGCGACGAGTAGGCAAAGGCCTGGAGCCGCGTCACACAGCTCCCGTGATGCCGCGCTCGTCCCCTCCAGCGTCTGGGGGTCCATGACACCTGGCTGGCAGAAGGGAACTTAAATAGGGCGAGAACGCTCCAAGTAAGTAGCCCAAAATAAACTATCAGGCGGAAATAAAAAATAAACGACCGGGCGAACACACCCGTGGTCGGGAATATTAACAAGGATGGCGCCGTGCGCTACAGAACTGATAAACAGCGGCGAGAAACACCGCTTTAATTTAAATGAATGAAGACCGCTTACCTGAGCGACAACAGACCGGCCTCCAGCAGCGAGGACACGCCTCGGAGGGCTAGTCAGCTAACTCCACCGAGCGAGAGCGCTCAGCTTAACGGAGTAACAAACAATACGAATATAACACACAAGACAGCCGGCCCGTGAGCAGGCCGCGCTTCTCAATGTTGGGCATCTGCAGGAGGCCATAGGTAGGGGTGTCCTGCATTGCCGCCAGGGCCCTGCAGCGGGAACACTGCCCCCTGTGGCGGAGGCTGAAGATTCGCCAGCAGGGCCTTCATCTCCTCCAGCTCGGTGGACATCACCTCCACCTTCTGAGCCAAATCGCCCGAGCGCTTCTTTTTCGCCTTAAAAGCGAAGACGTGTGGGGGAACCCACGGCGCTTGCTGGGCCCCGCTGCTGCAGCCGACACCGTGTCCTGTCCCCCCGAGGCCCGGGGGATGTCAGACGGAGAATCCAGCCGAGCCAGCCCGGCGGTCCGCGCAGCCACGCTCAGGCACATGCAGTCTGCGCAGGCCGTGTCCGTCAGCCCCTGCCGCAGGTGATCAATACCCAGGCATGAGGGGCACTCGCGGTGGCCGTCCTCCGGTTCGAGGGGGACCGGCAGTTGGCGCAGCGAGAGAAGAGGTCCATGACGCCTGGCTGGCAGAAGGGAACTTAAAAAATAGGGCGAGAACACCCCAAGTAAGCAGCCCAAAATAAACAATCAGGCGGTAATGAAAAACGACCGGGCGAACACACCCGTGGTCGGGAATATTAACAAGGATAGGCGCCGTGCGCCACAGCACTGATAAGCAGCGGCGAGAAACACCGTTTTAATTTAGATGAATGAAAACCGCTTACCTGGGCGACAACAAGCCAGCCTCCAGCGGCGAGGACACCGCCCCGGAGGGCTAGTCAGCTAACTCCACCGAGCGAGAGCGCTCAGCTTAACGGAGTAACAATACGAATACAACACACAAGACCGCCGGCCTGTGAGCAGGCCGGAGACAAGGCTACACAAAATAAGGCGGTTAATAATATTAACAAAGATAGGCGCAGTGCGCCACAGAACTGATAAACAGCGGCGAGGAACACCGCTTTAAATTAAATAAATGAAAACCGCTTACCTGAATGAGGACAAGCCGGCCTCCAGCGGTGAGGACACCGCCCCGGAGGACTAATCAGCTAACTCCGCCGAGCGAGAGCGCTCAGCTTAACGGAGTAACAAACAATACAACACAAGACCGCCGGCCTGTGAGCAGGCCGGAGACAAGGCTACACAAAATAAGGTGGTTAATAATATTAACAAAGATAGGCGCAGTGCGCCACAGAACTGATAAACAGCGGCGAGAAACACCGCTTTAAATTAAATGAATGAAAACCGCTTACCTGAATGAAGACAAGCCGGCCTCCAGCGGTGAGGACACCGCCCCGGAGGACTAATCAGCTAACTCCACCGAGCGAGAGCGCTCAGCTTAACGGAGTAATAAATCAATACGAATACAACACACAAGACAGCCGGCCTGTGAACAGGCCGGTGGCGAGGCTACACAAAACAAGGTGGTTAATAATATTAACAAGGATAGGCGCCGAGCGCCGCAGAACTGATAAACAGCGGCGAGAGGAACGCCGCTTTAATTTAAATAAATGAAACCCGCTTACCTGAAGCGAAAACAAGCCGGCCTCCAGCGGTGAGGACACCGCCCCGGAGGGCTAATCAGCTAACTCCACCGAGCGAGAGCGCTCAGCTTACGGAGTAATAAATCAATACGAATATAACGACAAGAGTTGGTGGACTTAGCGCAGTTTCTTGGAGGGTGCATAAGCACAGCCCCAACCCTACGGGTAACGAAACTACCACAGCGCTTTGTCCAAATTTCAACCCAACTCGCAACCTGCAAACGCGAGAAGATGTAAGAGAGGTCACTTCCTGGGTTTACCGGTCTTTTATGCCGGGGTCACGGGGTGACGTCACCCAGGTCACACGTGACTTTGTTGTTACTATTACTCGACCTGCACGTTCGTGTGATGGATATCCATGTGCTGAAAGCACCGCCTCTGGCGGTCAGTAGAAACGAAATAGAACTATATGTTGGAAAAAAATATAGCTTAAATTATGGTTCAAGTGTAAAAGTAAATACAGTCAAAATGAAATAAAATACAAGACATATTTTTCCATGTTTGCTTGTTTATTTGTTTTTTTGCTTTAATACTATAAAGTCATAAATTTTTCAAATGTTTATTGAAGCATGTGTTTGCCTTCTCTAGGCACAAACCCCTGTGCTAGGAATAATGGTGGGTGTCAGCAGCTCTGTTTTCACCTGGGCAGTGGCAGGAGAACATGCTCCTGTGCTCATGGCTACCTGGCAGAGGATGGCTTCGCCTGCCGGAGATACGAAGGTTACCTACTCTACTCAGAAAGGACAATCTTGAAGAGCATCCACCTCTCGGATGAGAGTGACCTCAACTCTCCCCTCCAGCCATTTGAAAAACCTGAGTTCTTCAAAAACATTATAGCACTGACCTTTGACTATCGTCAGCACACCTTTGACCACAACCGCATCTTCTTCAGTGACATCCATTATGGGAATATTCAAATGGTTAATGATGACTGGTCTGGAAGGCAGATCATAGTTGACAGTAAGTTTCACATCCATTACTTATCTTTGTGTGCTGCATGGTGAAGTTGACATGTCCTGAGGCTGCCATTTAATAATACCTGCTGTTTAGGTCACTAAATACTAAACGCTGTAATTCTGTGGCTTACACATGAAATTATGAGTTTCCCAAAGGACAGCTAGAGAACAGCGGGAAGTGTGCATGCACTGTGAAATGTGTTTTCATCATGATGTCGACTTGTCACTGTACTGACCTGCATATTGTTAAATGTTCTGCCACCACATCCATGCCTACCTCTTAGCAGCCATTTGTGAAAAGCCATTTGCTGGAAGCCTTAAGTGTCAGATCGCATGATGTATTGGTGGGTTCTACTACATGCTACACCCAGTAAGAGTGTTATAATGGCTACCTCCATTTTTCTTCAACTAAATTGGAGCAATTTAACTGTCAGAAATGATGTTTACAACATTGCATCTCTCTCCTTGTACCCAATATTGATGGATTACAATATCTTGCCTTGCTTCCACTCTTCTCAAAGCTATAACGCAAACAGGGATGGAAGAGGGAGTGATGCATTTTAAACTTCTGATTATCATGCTTATTGATTTCTCAATTTAAAATATACAGCATGGGAGACATCCTGGTCACAATCAATAGCTGTTTCTGATGTGGCGCACAGTGAAAAAGTTCAGTGAATAACAATACTGTATGGCCAATTATTGGCCTAATGAACCTGTTGAAGCACCTGCTCTCATCTGTATCAAAAAAGATTTACCTAATTACAGTCTAAACAAGGTGGCTTGCATGAATTAGTCTATAAGTACTACTTTTTCCAGTCGACATAAGGTTCTCATTAACCTTGGGTGATTCATATGGATGCTCTCTCTTCCAGCAGCTGTACAGAAATAGGCGTCCAATAATGAAAAAGTGAGGATAAAGCAGTTACTGAAGATGGCTGAATGAATGTGTACAACAATATGTTGACTAACACTAATTAATATTTTAATGCATTTTAATTATAAACAAATCAAGTAATTAAGAATTGAGGTAAAGGACGTTGGTAACCCTAGCATATAGTTCTACTCTTCTTCAGTGTTCTGCCTGATGGCAGGTCCGACTCTGATGTCCATCAGAGTTTCTAGGGAACATTACAGGAGAGGTTTCCCGTTGCCTTCTACCGGATTATTATAGAAATGTATTTACCAGATTAGTTCTCCTCTCAACCATTCACACCTATGGGCAATTTAGAATAGCCAGTTAACCTAACTGCATGCCTTTGGACTGTGGGGAAAACCAGAGCACCTGGAGGAAACCCACACAGATAAAAGGAGAACATGCGAACTCCACACAGAAAGCCCCCCATCAGCCTTGAACGCAGAACCTTCTTGCTGTGAGGGGACAGTGCTAACCACTACACCACCATGCCATCATAGTGATACTCATGATCTCAGTATTATATTCTCTTCGGACACAAGGAAAAATGCTACAAGGAAAAATGCTATGGAACTTCATGTATACAATTGTACACAATATGTCCGAAGGGGATAAGGTTCTAGCTGTCAATAATTAATAAACCACATAAGCTACACCAATGAATGATACTTTATTCTTCTTTAGTGTTATTATAAAAAGTTACAGTTTTTAAGCAGTGCTTAGTTCATATTACTCCAACTTTAATTCACATTAATTACAACTTAAAATTGCTTAATTAATATAAAACACATTTGGGTAATAGTTAATTGATTTACTTCTAACTTAATACTGTATTACTTAGGGATGGATTGTTACTGTTGTTTCCAGAGTGAGTATATGCTTTTTGGTGCTTGCTGATACCAAAAACATCTGCTGTGTGTCTGTGTGAGTTACTGGCAGGAGAAAGAGCACTTTGATTTTAATGTGAAATAATAAAATATATAAATAAAATAAAATGGAATTGAATGAGGAACGTATGGAACTTGTTTAGTTATGTTTATGTTTCACTGGTTTAATTGGGGCCGCACAGTGGTGTAGTGGTTAGCACTGTTGCCTCACAGCAAGAAGCTTTTGGGTTCAAGCCCAGCAGCTGACGGGGGCCTTTCTATGTGGAGTTTGCATGTTCTCCCCGTGTCTGCATGGGTTTCCTCTGGGTGCTCTGGTTTCCCCCACAGTCCAAAGACATACAGGTTAGGCTAATCAGTGGCTCTAAATTGACTGTAGGTGTGAATGTGAGTGTGAATGGTTGTTTGTCTCTATGGTGGGGTTTACATTAGACCGTATCAGTGGATCATCAGATTAGCGTTTTTAAAAACGATTAGCATGCACACAGCAACGCCAATACACGGATACGCTAATCACATGACTAATTCGGCACGTAAGTTGAAATGTGTCAGTGCGGCTCATCGCTTCCTCCTCAGCGGCTGCGCTCCAAATCACTCCGCCCTGAACAGCGAGTGCCCTCTGGAGGGTGCGCACTCCGGCCCTGCGCAGCTCACAGAGCGCGCGAGTGAAGCGCACGACCAGTGATTCGGGACTGAGCCGCTGTGCGCAAGTCACTTACCACTTGCAAGTGGAAGGATGGCAAGCCTAAAGAAAATCATAACTACACAATGGGCAGTATTTGCATGAGTATTTGCAGTATTTTCATACTTTTATATACTCTTTAATGAAAGGTGATACAAGGCGGAAGTCCGCGCCGTTTTTCAGCAGTCGCGTCACATGACCAACACCAGCGAATCAGGAAGGTGGATGTCACAGTGACGTTGTCCAATGACGACGCCAGCTAGAGCTCAGCACAGCATATCCGCGTATCCACGTATTCTCAATGTTTACACAGCACTGGACCAGACACGATCTGGATTGAATACGTGGACCCTGGCGGATTCCCGTTTCCCGGCGTTTCCAGGCGTTTTAATGTAAACGGACAGTGCATCCGCGAAGAAAACGAGACAGATACAGTTTAATGTAAACTTGGCCTATGTGTCAGCCCTGCAATGACCTGGCCACTTGTCCAGGGTGTATCCCGCCTCTTGCCCATAGTCAGCTGGGATAGGCTCTAGCTTGCCCAGAACCCTGCACAGGATAAGTGGATATGGATAATGGATGGATGGTTAAAATAGTGGCCATGACAAATGCAAACGTGTTCTTGCAATTAGTTTATTCATCTTGTTCCTTATAACGTTAGCAAGTTTATTTACTTAGCTACATTTGATTAGTTTGGATAAGTAAGGTTGCAGTGGAGAGGGGCAGGTTTTGTTTCACTTCAGAAAAGTTCTTCTGTACAGCTTTATATATACAAGTGCATCTCAAAAAAATTTGAATACCATGAAAAAGTTCCTTTTTTCATAATTTAAATTCAGAAAGGTAAACTTTCATATATTCAATAATCATTACATGTAAAGTGAAATATTTAAAGCCTTTTTTGTTTTAATTTTGATTATGGCTTATACAGTAGCTCATGAAAATCAGAAATCCAGTATCTCAAATTATTAGAATATTCCCTAAGATCAATCAAAAAAAGGATTTACAATACAGAAATGTCCAACGTCTGAAAAGTATATTCACTTATACACTCAATACTTGGTTGGGGCTCCTTTACCATGAATTACTGTATCAGTGCAGTGTGGCATGGAGGTGATCAGTCTGTGGCACTGCTGAGGTGTTATTGAAGCCCAGGTTGCTTTGATAGTGGCCTTCAGCGTATCTGTATTTTTGGGTCGGGTGTTTCTCATCTTCCTCTTGACAATACCCCATAGATTCTCTATGGGGTTCAGGTCAGGCAAGTTGGCTGGCCAATCAAGCACAGTAATATCATGGTCAGCAAACCATTTGGTAGTAGCTTTGGCACTGTGGGTAAGTGCTAAGTCCTGCTGGAAAAGGAAATCAGCATCTCCAAAAAGCTCGTCAGCAGATGGAAGCATGAAGTGCTCTAAAATCTCCTGGTAGATGGCTGTGTTGACTCTGGACTTGATAAAATACAGTGGACCAACACCAGCAGATGACATGGCACCCCAAATCATCACAGACTGTGGAAACTTCACACTGGGCTTCAAACACCTTGGATTCTGTGCCTCTCCACTCTTCCTCCAGACTCTAGAACCGTGATTTCCAAATTAAATGCAAAATGTACTTTCATCTGAAAAAAGGACTTTGGACCACTGAGCAACAGTCCATTTCTTTCTCTCCTTAGCCCAGGTAAGACACTTCTGACATTGTCTCTGGCTCAGGAGTAGCTTGATATTAGGAATGCGAAAGTTGTATCCCCTTTCTTGAAGATGTCTGTTCGTGATGGGTCTTGATACACTGACACCAGCCTCAGTCCACTCCTTGTGAAGCTCTCCCAAGTTCTTGAATCAACTTTTCTTGACAATCCTCTCAAGACTGCGGCCATCCCTGTTGCTTGTGCACCTTTTCCAGCCACCCTTTTCAGCAATGACCTTTTGTGGCTTACCCTCCTTGTGGAGGGCATCAGTGATCATCTTCTGGACAACAGTCAAGTCAGCAGTCTTCCCCATGATTGTGGTTGTGTGTACTGAACTAGACCGAGAGATACACTGTGTTCATACTCAAACTCGAAATGAAATATTCTAATATTTTGAGATGGGTTTTTTATGTTTTTGTACTGTATGCCATACTGATTAAAATTAAAATAGAAAAATGCTTGAAACAATTTATGTATAATGAGTCTATAATATATAACATTTTCACTTTCTTAAATAACTGATGGAAAATATTGAACTTTTTCACAGTATTCAAATTTTTTGAGATGCACTAGTGTGTGTGTGTGTGTGTGTGTGTGTGTGTGTGTGTGTATATATATATATATATATATATATATATATATATATATATACACACACACACACACACACACACACACACACACACACAGTGGGGCAAAAAAGTATTTAGTCAGCCACCAATTGTGCAAGTTCTCCCACTTAAAAAGATGAGAGAGGCCTGTAATTTTCATCATAGGTACACTTCAACTATGAGAGACAGAATGGGGGGAAAGAATCCAGGAAATCACATTGTAGGATTTTTAATGAATTAATTGGTAAATTCCTCGGTAAAATAAGTATTTGGTCACCTACAAACAAGCAAGATTTCTGGCTCTCACAGACCTGTAACTTCTTCTTTAAGAGGCTCCTCTGTTCTCCACTCGTTACCTGTATTAATGGCACCTGTTTGAACTTGTTATCAGTATAAAAGACACCTTTCCACAACCTCAAACAGTCACACTCCAAACTCCACTATGGCCAAGACCAAAGAGCTGTCAGAGGACACCAGAAACAAAATTGTAGATCTGCACCAGGCTGGGAAGACTGAATCTGCAATAGGTAAGCAGCTTGGTGTGAAGAAATCAACTGTGGGAACAATTATTAGAAAATGTAAGACATACAAGACCACTGATAATCTCCTTCGATCTGGGGCTCCACGCAAGATCTCACCCCGTGGGGTCAAAATGATCACAAGAACGGTGAGCAAAAATCCCAGAACCACACGGGGGGACCTAGTGAATGACCTGCAGAGAGCTGGGACCAAAGTAACACAGGCTACCATCAGTAACACACTACGCCGCCAGGGACTCAAATCCTGCAGTGCCAGATGTGTCCCCCTGCTTAAGCCAGTACATGTCCAGGCTCGTCTGAAGTTTGCTAGAGAGCATTTGGATGATCCAGAAGAGGATTGGGAGAATGTCATATGGTCAGGTGAAACCAAAATAGAACTTTTTGGTAAAAACTCAACTTGTCGTGTTTGGAGGAGAAAGAATGCTGAGTTGCATCCGAAGAACACCATACCTACTGTGAAGCATAGGGGTGGAAACATCATGCTTTGGGGCTGTTTTTCTGCAAAGGGACCAGGACAACTGATCCGTGTAAAGGAAAGAATGAATGGGGCCATGTGTCGTGAGATTTTGAGTGAAAACCTCCTTCCATCAGCAAGGGCATTGAAGATGAAACGTGGCTGGGTCTTTCAGCATGACAGTGATCCCAAACACACCACCCGGGCAACGAAGGAGTGGCTTCGTAAGAAGCATTTCAAGGTCCTGGAGTGGCCTAGCCAGTCTCCAGATGTCAACCCCATGGAAAATCTTTGGAGGGAGTTGAAAGTCCATGTTGCCCAGCGACAGCCCCCAAACATCACTGCTCTAGAGGAGATCTGCATGGAGGAATGGGCCAAAATACCAGCAACAGTGTGTGAAAACCTTGTGAAGACTTACAGAAAACGTTTGACCTCTGTCATTGCCAACAAAGGGTATATAACAAAGTATTGAGATGAACTTTTGTTATTGACCAAATACTTATTTTCCACCATAATTTGCAAATAAATTATTTAAAAATCCGACAATGTGATTTTCTGGATTTTTTTTCTCATTTTGTCTCTCATAGTTGAGGTATACCTACAGTGGTGCTTGAAAGTTTGTGAAACCTTTAGAATTTTCTATATTTCTGCATAAATATGACCTAAAATATCATCAGATTTTCACACAAGTCCTAAAAGTAGATAAAGAGAACCCAGTTAAACAAATGAGATAAAAATATTATACTTGGTCATTTATTTAGTGAGGAAAATGATCCAATATTACATATCTATGAGTGGCAAAAGTATGTGAACATTTGCTTTCAGTATCTGGTGTGACCCCCTTGTGCAGCAATAACTGCAAATAAATGTTTCCGGTAACTGTTGATCTTTCCTGCACACCAGCTTGGAGGAATTTTAGCCCATTCCTCTGTGCAAAACAACTTCAACTCTGGGATGTTGGTGGGTTTCCTCACATAAACTGCTCGCTTCAGGTCCTTCCACAACATTTTGATTGGATTAAGGTCAGGACTTTGACTTGGCCATTCCAAAACATTAACTTTATTCTTCTTTAACCATTCTTTGGTAGAACGACTTGTGTCCTTAGGGCCATTGTCTTGCTGTATGAACCACCTTCTCTTGAGATTCAGTTCATGGACAGATGTCCTGACATTTTCCTTTAGAACTCGCTGGTATAATTCAGAATTCATTGTTCCATCAATGATGGCAAGCTGTCCTGGCCCAGATGCAGCAAAACAGGCCCACACCATGATACTACCACCACCATGTTTCACAGATGGGATAAGGTTCTTATGCTGGACTGCAGTGTTTTCCTTTCTCCAAACAAAACGCTTCTCATTTAAACCAAAATTCTATTTTGGTCTCATCCATCCACAGAACAGTTTTCCAATAGCCTTTTGGCTTGTCCACATGATCTTTAGCAAACTGCAGATGAGCAGCAATGTTCTTTTTGGAGAGCAGTGGCTTTCTCCTTGCAACCCTGCCATGCAGACCATTGTTGTTCAGTGTTCTCCTGATGGTGGACTCATGAACATTAACATTAGCCAATGTGAGAAAGGCCTTCAGTTGCTTAGAAGTTACCCTGGGGTCCTTTGTGACCTCGCCGACTATTACACGCCTTACTCTTGGAGTGATCGTTGTTGGTTGACCACTCCTGGGGAGGGTAACAATGGTCTTGAATGTCCTCCATTTGTACACAGTCTGTCTGACTGTGGATTGGTGGAGTCCAAACTCTTTAGAGATGGTTTTGTAACCTTTTCCAGCCTGATGAGCATCAACAACGCTTTTTCTGAGGTCCTCAGAAATCTCCTTTGTTCGTGCCATGATACACTTCCACAAACATGTGTTGTGAAGATCAGACTTTGATCGATCCCTGTTCTTTAAATAAAACAGGGAGCCCACTCATACCTGATTGTCATCCCAACTGATTGAAAACACCTGACTCTAATTTCACCTTCAAATTAACTGCTAATCCTGGAGGTTCACATACTTTTGCCACTCACAGAAATGTAATATTGGATCATTTTCCTCAATAGATAAATGACCAAGTATAATATTTTTGTTTCATTTGTTTAACTGGGTTCTCTTTATCTATTTTTAGGACTTGTGTGAAAATCTGATGATGTTTTAGGTCATATTTATGCAGAAATATTGAAAATTCTAAAGGGTTCACAAACTTTCAAGCACCACTGTATGATGAAAATTACAGGCCTCTCTCATCTTTTTAAGTGGGAGAACTTGCACAATTGGTGACTGACTAAATACTTTTTTGCCCCACTGTGTGTGTGTGTGTGTGTGTGTGTATATATATATATATATATATATATATATATATATATATATATATATATATATATTTGGAATTCCTCAATGTCAGTGACTGATTCACTGTCAAACATTTCAACCTTGTTTAGTTATGTCCACTTTTTCTTTTTAACTCAATGAGCTCTGAAAAGTGTTTTAATTTGAACTAATCTGTGCAAGTTTTCAAAGGTTAGACTTTAATTACTTAGTTGTCTTGACTAATTGAGACTTTTTCTGAGTTGAAACAAAGATAATCATCAAATTGAGTTAACTTGCATTTTCAAGGCAGCAGGTGAACTTGCATTTCCAAATTAAACTAATTTGAAATGTGTTACAGTGTTGGTGGTTGATCATCAAAACAATATACTGGGTAAAAGCGGTTATTTCACTCGTCTAGCCTTGTCTGTGGATGTTTTTCTTGTCCTAGATGATGACTTTTATATATGATGTTTAAGCGGTTTACTTGTATTGTTGGAAGATGCTATAGTTTTTCCTCTTAATATTTTCACAGAGCACAGGGTTTTTTGTTTGTTTGTTGTGTTTTTTGGGGGGAGTTGTTTTTTTTTTGGTGTTTTGCTTTGGTTTGATTTATTGTGAAGTACATCCAGATTCTGTGTCATCTGTTCATTTGCACAACACACTGGCCTATCATCACATTGTATCACCTGGTATTGGTTACTGGTATTGGGGCATATTTTACAAGCACAGGTATGAGTATGAGTACACTACCGTTCAAAAGTTTGGGGTCACCCAGACAATTTTGTGTTTTCCATGAAAAGTCACACTTTTATTTACCACCATAAGTTGTAAAATGAATAGAAAATATAGTCAAGACATTTTTCTGGCCATTTTGAGCATTTAATCGACCCCACAAATGTGATGCTCCAGAAACTCAATCTGCTCAAAGGAAGGTCAGTTTTATAGCTTCTCTAAAGAGCTAAACTGTTTTCAGCTGTGCTAACATGATTGTACAAGGGTTTTCTAATGGCCCTTTTCCACTACCCTTTTTCAGCTCACTTCAGCTCACTTCAGCCCGACACGGCTCGCGTTTCGACTACCTCAGAGCAGCATGACTCAGCTCGCTTCCGCCCTACTCAGCACCCAAAACTTGCACGGTTTTGGAGTAGGGCTGAAGTGAGCTCAACCGAGCCGAGTGGGGCTAGGGGCGTGAGGAGACACTCCCCTGTGCACTGAGTGGTGAGGAGGAGTGTCCTCACATGCCCACAAATGCCCCGCGAGCATGCTGGGATCTGTAAACACCGTAAACCCGGAAGAAGAATAATTACGAATTACGAGAATTTCTGAAGCCTTATGCACCTCGCATCATCTATACACTCTTGCCAGTATCTGTTGGCGTTGTCGGTGACAACAAGCCACAGCACCAAGACCAGCAACACTAACGACTCCATGTCCTCCATGTTTATTGTTTACTATCCGGATCGTGAGATTACCGCTTAAAAGGTCACTGATGTCACTGTTTGCGCCGCCTAACGACATCACGTGACATCCACCCACTTCGCTAACTCCACCCAATGTGTCCACCCACTTCCAGCCAGCACGGTTCAGCGCGGTTGTAGTCGAAATGCAACCCCAACAGCCCCACTCAGCTCAACTCAGCCCAACTCAGCACGGCACGGCTCAGCCCAACTCAACCGTGCTGGTAGTGGAAAAGCGGCATAATCATCCATTAGCCTTCTGAGGCAATGAGCAAACACATTGTACCATTAGAACACTGGAGTGATAGTTGCTGGAAATGGGCCTCTATACACCTATGTAGATATTGCACCAAAAACCAGACATTTGCAGCTAGAATAGTCATTTACCACATTAGCAATGTATAGAGTGTATTTCTGATTAGTTTAAAGTGATCTTCATTGAAAAGAACAGTGCTTTTCTTTCAAAAATAAGGAAATTTCAAAGTGACCCCAAACTTTTGAATGGTATTGTAAATGATCAAGGTACTGGGTTGATACCCAATACCAGTATCACCATGGATGCATCCCTAATATGTATTAGCATAAAAATACAGAAAATAATATGCCAGTTGCCATTATTATCATTAATTAATGGTTAATTGACTTGTTACATGACTGTTTAGTCATGCTCACTGCTGTAATGATTATTAATGTAGTCTTATTGAAAAATGTTATCCACATGGTTACAATATACATTGCATACAAATATTTATTTGAATGAGACCAGTAATCAGTAAAATCATATGAAAGACTGGTCTAATTCAAATACTACTACTGTATTATCAAACCAGCCTGACATTGTGGTCACTTGGAATCAGTTGTTTAATGACCTAAAATAACCAAAGTGACACAAAAAAATTGTACAAAGGCAAGACCTACATAAAGAAGTAACAGCTGACAAGGCTTTGCTTCATCACTTCTTTTATAAGACAGCGTAACTGTGAGAAATATAGCTTCTTAATGGTGTTTCCTATTCAGTTTAGACTAGCCTGGGCTGTTAGTTATTTCACAACTGAAATGAGATCACTTTTTTTTTTCTTTTAACACAATGCAGGCATCATTACGTTATATAATCTGCCTTTGTGAAGCCTCTCTCTCTGCTACTGTCAACAGGACCACCTTGATAGGATGAAGTAGCATTATTTCTTAAAATTAGTTGATGGAGAGCTAACACACAATGATGATGGCCACCACTCCCCCCCCCCCCCCCCACACACACACACACAGAGACAGAGAGAGAGAGAGAGAGAGAGACTTTCTGTCATTGGAAGAAGGTGAAGATGTTAATCATCCATATTCCCCTAATTAAGACACACATACCCTATTAATTACTGCCTGGTTTTCGAACTAGTTATGGAGAAGCATACTGCCAGGCATCATTTATTGTGAAAAATTAATTTGTGATAGACTCCTGTAGATAGCTTCTATTCATTTAAAATCCTGTAATAGGATCGTTCATCATTTGCCAATTAAGTGCCTTTCTTTTGTTATGCACAAACATACTTGAACTTCTTTACATCATATTTTTCCCTACTGATGACGTTTCCATAAAGATTTTGTACTTTAAATTGAATTAAAGTTACTATTTTAGTGTGTTTTCCTCTTAACTGATTGTTATTCTATAATCAAAGCTGTGTGATCCTCATCAGTGTTTGATTTATATGCTGACAATGTTCTTCTTCATTCTCTTCCATCTTTCTTTAGATGTGGGCTCTGTGGAGGGCCTGGCCTACCACCGTGCATGGGACACAGTGTACTGGACCAGCTCCACTACATCCAGCATCAGCAGACACACAGTGGACCAGAGCAGACCTGGAGCCTACAGAAGGCAGCCTGTAGTCACCATGTCTGAAGATGACCATCCACATGTGCTAGCACTGGATGAGTGCCAAAAGTTAGTGACATTCTGTTGCCACATTTATACACCAAGCAATGTTATGACTTGTTACTTTAATAATAGTACAACAAGTAGTAATTCTAATCAGGTGTTAGAAACATTACAGAGAATTAAAACGAAAACCAAAAACAGCACAATTTTTTCACTGGACTTCATTTTAAAAAAATGCAAAAAAACAAACAACAACAAAAATAAAAATCCCTCGAAATTGTTCCAGAGTGAAAAAGTGCTAAGCTAGTCAATGACATTGCTTTTCCATTCCAATGTGACTGTAGATAGCTATCGATAACCAGAGTTTTGAAGATTGGGTGACAGCAAGAAAATCCATGAAGATGATACTATTCTGCATGCAAAAAATCAACACTCCAAAGGAGAAGGATGTTAAAAATAAATGAAGGTTCTGGTTAAATGCAGTGTTTTACAATGGCATTTATGAACAAGGCTTCCTGAAAGCAGAGTAGGCAATCTTATGGAAGGAAAAAAAACCCAAACATTTTTCAACTTTTTTTCCCCCCACCTAACAGGTTTATAACTAAACAGGGTGAATGGAACACTGGAGTCGAAAAGTTTCTGTTCAGAAATGCCAAAGCCAAAAATTGGTTCTGTTTAGAAAGAACCAAACTAAATAGTGTCGAATCCCTCATTCTATTAGTACTAAAAATTTACTACTACTATGTAAAAACACACACACACTGGCCACTTTATTAGGTATACCTGTTCAACTGCTCATTAACGCAAATACCTAATCAGCCAATCACATAGCAGCAGCTCAATGCATTTAGGCATGTAGACATGGTCATAACAACCTGCTGAAGTTGGAACCAAACATCAGAATGGGGAAGAAAAGTGATTTACGTGCCATTGAACATGGTATGGTTGTTGGTGCCAGACGGGCTGGTCTAAGTATTTCAGAAATTGCTGATCTATTGGGATTTTCACACACAACCATCTCTAGGAGATACATACAGAGAATGGTCCGAGGAATAGAAAATATCCAGTGAGCGTCAGTTCTCTGTGCAAAAATGCATTGTTGATGCCAGAGGTCAGAGGAGAATGGCCCGACTGATTCAAAATGATAGAAAGACAACAGTAACTCAAATAGCCACTTGTTACAACCAAGGTATGCAGAAGACCATCTCTGAACACACAACACATTGAATCTTGAAGCAGATGGGCTACAGTAGCAGAAGAACACACCAGGTACCACTCCTGTCAGCTGAGAACAGGAAACTGAGGCTGCAATTCACACAGACTCACCAAAATTGGACAACAGAAGATTGGAAAAACGTTGCCTGGTCTGATGAGTCTTGATTTCTGCTGTGACATTCGGATGGCAGGGTCAGAATTTGGCATAAACATGAAAGCATGGATCCATCCTGCCTTGTACCAAAGGTTCAGGCAGATAGTGGTGGTGTTATAGTGTAGGGAATATTTTCTTGGCACACTTTAGGCCCCTTAGTACCAATTGAGCATCATTTAAATGCCACAGCCTATTTAAGTATTGTTGCTGACCATGTCCATCCCTTTATGACCACAGTGTACCCATCTTCTGATAGCTACTTCCAGCAGGATAAATAACACACCATGTCACAAAGCTCAAATTATCTCACACTGGTTTCTTGAACATGACAATGAGTTCACTGTACTCAAATAGCCTCCACAGTCACCAGATCTCACTCCAGTAGAGCACCTTTGGGATGTGGTGGAACGGGAGATTCGCATCATGGATATACTAGTATATACATCATGGATATATAAAGTGCTGTGCAAAAGTCTTAGGCACCCTATTTTTTTCACACAAGCTATGTATGAATGACTTCACCATTATCGGGTCAGTACAAAAACATTTTAGAGTCCAAACATTAATTTTCCAGCACAAAATTAAATGTTACAGAAAAAAATGTCTGTATCTGAGCAGCATATTACATAAGAGACTACTTTTCAGATCAAAAAAGGAAACATAATGAAGGTTGCTGGGTTTTGCAGCAAAATTAAGAAGCAAGTGTGACAGTCAAAGTGTCCAGAAGAACTGTGCCTGGTTCTGCAAGATGTTCAGTAAAACCTACAGCTCATTCCCTTATAAAAATGCACCCATACCTGAGACTGCTATTTTTTTTTTTTAAAGCAAAGGGTCGTCTCACACCAAATATTGACTCTGTTTCATTTATTATGGCTTACTGCTGTTTTTTTTTTAATGTTGAAACATTTCATTTCATTATTTTTAAACCATTTTTGGTTGACAGCATCTCTGTACAAGGGGCGGCACGGTGGTGTAGTGGTTAGCGCTGTTGCCTCACAGCAAGAAGGTCCGGGTTCGAGCCCTGTGGCCGGCGAGGGCCTTTCTGTGCGGAGTTTGTATGTTCTCCCCGTGTCCGCGTGGGTTTCCTCTGGGTGCTCCGGTTTCCCCCACAGTCCAAAGACATGCAGGTTAGGTTAACTGGTGACTCTAAATTGACCGTAGGTGTGAATGTGAGTGTGAATGGTTGTCTGTGTCTATGTATCAGCCCTGTGATGACCTGGCGACTTGTCCAGGGTGTACCCTGCCTTTCTCCCGTAGTCAGCTGGGATAGGCTCCAGCTTGCCTGCGACCCTGTAGAAGGATAAAGCGGCTAGAGATAATGAGATGAGATGAGCATCTCTGTACATGTGCCTAAGACTTTTGCACAGGACTGTGTATATAGAGAGGATTTGACATGGTTGCTTGAAGAGATGAAGGTTATCCTCAAGGGGTGAAAATATTCACGAGTGAGTGAAGTGAATGAATGGAAATATTTTCAACACAATATTTTCAATCTGTAATTTATGAGATGGACACATCCACAAAAACAGCAAAAAAAAAGAAAAACACAAAAACAGACAAACAAAAAAAATCATGTAAGTTAATCAAAATAATTTTAATTTTGAACCGTCAGTACAGTCAGTGGGAAAACACTGGGAGTGACATCATCAGAGTGAAATATCAGAAAATATGTCACTCAGATCCATAATATAGTTTGTATGAAATATGTGAGCTTTTCAACATGAGAAGATAAGCTTCATATCTTCAAGCCAACACATGATGTTCTTTTTATTATATACTGTAGGCACATTCACAAACAAAAAGTACCCAAATTTAACAAAAATCGATGAATTGTTTTATTCATCGATTTCCTCACAAGTGACATATAGAGTTTTATGCCATGGTTTTAGCATGTATGAAAAATGAGTGGCATATTTGCATACTTGGCAGTAAAGCACTCATATATATATATATATATATATATATATATATATATATATATATATATAAAATGAAAGAGAGAGAGAGAGAATATTACATGTCTGCACAAACATATGAAGTTTATCTTCGAGCAATAAATGTATATATCATGAGTGAGTGAAGTGAACGAATGATAAACTTCATATCTTTGTGCCACTGTGCAGTTTTCTTTGTATTATATGGACATATCCATACAAAAAACAAAACAAAACTGTAGCACAGACTGCTGAAAAAGTTAATGCTGACACCTTTCTGTTTTAGCCAGCATTAATGCTTTCAGTAGGTTATGCTACAGTAGTTCCTCTATGGGATTAGACCACATGGGCTTGCCTTCATGGCCCATACGAATCAAAAGCCTTCGACACCCATGACCCTGTCACCGGTTCACCAGTTACCCTTCCTTGGACCACTTTTGGTAGGTACTAACCACTACACACCGGGAACACCCCACAAGATGTGCCATTTTGGAGATACTCAGACCCAGTCATCTAGTCATCATAATGTGGCCCTTGTCAAAGTCACTCAGATCCTTATGCTTGCCCATTTTTACTGCTTCCAACACATCAACTTCAAGAACTGACTGTTCTCTTGCTCTCTAATATATCCCACCCCTTGACAGATGCCACTGTAATGAGATAATCAATGTTATTCAATTCACCTGTCAGTGGTCATAATGTTATGGCTGATTGGTGTATATATACACTCACTCTCTCTCATATACACACATTATATATATATATATATATATATATATATATATATATATATATATATATAGAGAGAGAGAGAGAGAGAGAGAGAGAGAGAGAGAGAATATACACTAATTGGAATATCATGAAAAAGTTCAATATTTTCCATCAGTTATTTAAGAAAGTGAAAATTCAATATATTCCAGACTCATTACACATGAATTAAAATGTTTCATGCATTTTTTCTGTTTTACTTTTGATAACTATGGCCGACAGTGCAAAAAATAATAATTTCGAGAAAGAACTGGACTGTTGCTCAGTCATCCAAAAATTTTGCATTTCATTTGGAAATCAAGGTCCTAGAGTCTGGAGGAAGAGTGGAGAGGTACAGAATCCAAGGTATTTAAAGTCCAGTGTGAAGTTTCCGCAATGTGTGATGATTTGGGGTGCCATGTCATCTGCTGGTGTTGGTCCACTGTGTTTTATCAAGTCCAAAGTCAACGCAGCCATCTACCAGGAGATTTTAGAGCACTTCATGCTTCCATCTGCCGACAAGCTTTATGGAGATGCCGATTTCCTTTTCCAGCAGGACTCAGCACCTGCCCACAGTGCCAAAACTACTACCAAATGGTTTGCTGACCATGATATTACTGTTCTTGATTGGCCAGCCAACTCACCTGACCAACTCCATAGAGAATCTATGGGATATTGTAAAGAGGAAGATGAGAAACACCCAGACCAAAAATATAGATGAGCTGAAGGCCTCTATCAAAGCAACCTGGGCTTCAATAACACCTCAGCAGTGCCACAGACTGATCGCCTCTATGCCACGCCGCATTGATGCAGTAATTCATGGTAAAGGAGCCCCAACCAAGTACTGAGTGTATAAATGAACATACTTTTCAGAAGTTGGACATTTCTGTTTTGTAAATCCTTTTTTTTGATTGATCTTAGGAAATATTTTAATAATTTGAGATACTGGATTTCTGATTGAGCTATAAGCCATAATCATCAAAATTAAAACAAAAAAGGGCTTAAAATATTTCACTTTACATGTAATGAATATAGAATATACGAAAGTTTACATTTTTGAATTACATTATGAAAAAATGAACTTTCACAATATTCAAAATTCTAATTGTTTGAGATGCACTAGGAATAATTTACACACACACACACACAAACACACACACACACACACACACACACACGAGTGTTTTACTGGGAAATACACCACTCTTATTTTTCATACGGGCTACATCCAGGACATGGAGAATCAAAACTGTGACATAATTCTCTGTATGTCACTCGTGAGGAAAACAATGAATTGTTTTGATAAATTTGTGTACTTTTGTATACTTCTCTCATCTCATTATCTCTAGCCGCTTTATCCTTCTACAGGGTCGCAGGCAAGCTGGAGCCTATCCCAGCTGACTACGGGCGAAAGGCGGGGTACACCCTGGACAAGTCGCCAGGTCATCACAGGGCTGACACATAGACACAGACAACTATTCACACTCACATTCACACCTATGGTCAATCTAGAGTCACCAGTTAACCTAACCTGCATGTCTTTGGACTGTGGGGGAAACCGGAGCACCCGGAGGAAACCCACGCGGACACGGGGAGAACATGCAAACTCCACACAGAAAGGCCCTCGTCGGCCCCGGGGCTCGAACCCAGGACCTTCTTGCTGTGAGGCGACAGCGCTAACCACTACACCACCGTGCCGCCCTTTTGTATACTTATTTGTGAATATATCTATACAATAAAAAGAAAAGCACATGTCAGCTTGAAGATATGAAGTTTATCGTCTCGTGTTAAAAAACCCGCATTTTTCATTCAAAATACATTGTGGATCTGAGTGACATATTTCCCAATATTTCACTCCGATGACGTCACTCCCAGTGTTTTCCCGCTGACTAGATGCCTGTTGTCAAAATGGTGAACAGTTCAAAATTCTTTTGATTAACTTGCAGTTGTTGTGTTTTTTTGGATGTATCCTGGGTGCGATTTGCTGGGGGGGATGGTGGGGATCATCCCCCCCCCGGTTTTTATCTCTGCTGAAAAAAAATCCTCGGGGACAACCCCGTAAATAAAACAAACAAACAAAAAAAAAAACAGTTGACATAACAGGCATGTTGTGACACAGTGTTCTATGGTCTACATTGCACTCACTTTCAAAATGACCTGAAAGTGGCAGCTTTGATGTTCACGAACGTCCCCAGCAAATAGATACATTGTAGATAATAACAATATCTGTGGAGCGCAGGCTGGACAACAACGGTGTGCTTGCTGCGTGTGCTGCGCTGTGCCCTTTAAGCTGTCCGAAGGATGAAGGTGAGCGCATTCTGTTTGGGGAAGACAAACTTGTCAGAATTCAAAAAACCCTGGCAGCTGAGGTCTCTGACACCACTCTGCTGCTGAAAGAATTTCGACAGTACAAGTTCAACGGAGTCCAAGGAGAAAATCATCTCAACTTGCTTTCTGTCGTCTCCACGCTTCCCGTGTCAACAGCAGAGTGTGAACATGGATTTAGCGCCATGAATCACATCCTTAAGCCTAGGTCACAACAACCGGACGTATGATTTTTTGGCCGTGCGATTTTTGGTGTTTCCCAAATCGCTGCGTTTTTTTTTTTTTCATGGAGAAAGATGCACGTTGGCCGTAAGTTTGTCCAGGGATGTGATTTTTCCGCGAATTCGCGGAATTCCGCTTTTTTCACCTCAAAACTTGAAGAAAATTTTTTTTTCCGATTTTTCCCTCATTCACATTCGTATCCTATTCGTTCCGACTTTGTTTGAAAGATGGCAGCCTCGGATTTGCATCTTTACGCCTCGATCACGGAGGCTGCCATCTTTCAACTCCTTGTTTGAAGCGAGCTTACGTACAGCTATCTAACAAGCGCGTTCATTGGTTGTTACAGAGCGATGAGCCAGTCACGTACTTCGTTTCATGTCAATGACGTAATTGCGTAAATGACGTAATTACGTCAATGAGATGAAATGAGGTACGTGATTGGCTCATCGCTCTGTAACAACCAATGAACGCGCTTGTTAGATAGCTGTACGTAAGCTCGCTTCAAACAAAGAGTTGAAAGATGGCAGCCTCCGTGATCAAGCGTAAAGATGCAAATCGAGTTAAAGAAATCGACAGAATAGTGAAAAAAAAGTTCCGCTGAGAATGGTTGGAGAAAAACCGCGGCTCGCCTCGGGGCTAATTACGTCACAAGGCGCGGGGCTAGCGGGCCCTGCTCGCGCTGGTTCTTTGGGGGGGGTGTGTGTGTGTGAGTGAGAGAGAGTGTGTGTGTGTGTGAGTGAGAGAGAGTGTGTGTGTGAGAGTGAGTGAGCGAGAGAGAGTGAGAGAGTGTGTGTGAGAGTGAGTGAGCGAGAGAGAGTGAGAGTGTGTGTGTGAGAGTGAGTGAGCGAGAGAGAGTGTGTGTGAGAGTGAGTGAGTGTGTGTGTGTGTGTGTGTGTGCGAGCGAGAGTGTGTGTGTCAGAGTTGCATGTTGACCATTAAATTGGCTTGAATTTGTTAATCATGACAAGTTTTTTCTTGTGTGTTTGCTTGCCATTTTAGTACAATTTTTAAGTCAGAAAACCCCAGAACCCAGGAGCTTCGGGGGGCTTCCCCCCTTGTCCCCCCACCAGACCACTGCCCTGGACCAGCTGGGGGCCTGTGGCCCCCAGACCCCCGGCTAAAATTTTCAGATAATTTCACCAGCCCCAAATCACATCCCTGTTTGTCTTGCAACCTGAAAAAAACGTAAGCGCCCGTAGAGTTTGTTTGACATGACAAAGAACCTCTGCGGCCGGTCTGCGGCCAGTCTACGGCTCGAAAATCAGCACGTCACACGCGCGCCCTCCGTGCGTTTCTTGCGTTTTTTGCACATAGACCGACCGTAGGAGCACGTACGGCTGGTTGTGACCTAGGCTTTACTGATGAGCGCAACAGAATGAATGTATCCACACTGAACAGCCTTCTTTTCCTCGCTGTCAATGGGCCAGATGTGCGTTCCTTCCCTGCTGAGAAATTTGCAGAAATGTGGATTAAAGAAGGGCGAAACACGGCGGATAGCGCACCGACTGGAAAGCAGAAAAGGCCACATGAACTGCGTCATCAGAACAAACTGTTCATTTAGTATTCATGTATTTTAGTGATTTTCGAGTCACTGTCCATTTAATCCGGAGGGAGAGAAACATCACAGCAACGCGACAAGCAATGCGCACTTTGTTGTGTGTTAGTGTTCGTGTATTTAGTCAGAGAGATAGGAAGATGAATTTACTATCTCTGGTTTAGTGTTCATTTTCATTTAGTGTTATTCATTTGATATCATCGGATGTTATTGAGCTGTTAGCCTATTGTTACCTTAATTTTGTGACGTTTCATGATTAAAAAAAACCATCCCCCCTTCTGTTTTTTTGACAAATCGCGCCCTGGATGTATCCATATAATATAAAGAACATTACACGGTGGCACAAAGATATGAAGTTTATCTTTTCATGTTGAAAAATAAAGCACTCATTCACCTTGCTCACTTGTGATATGTACATTCATCACTCGAAGATAAACTTCATATCTTCACGCAACTGTGTAATGTCCTCATTATATATATTGGGCAGTGTAGTGGTTAGCACTGTTGTCTCACAGTAAGAAGGTTCTGGGTTCGAGCCCAGTAGCCGACGGGGGCCTTTCTGTGTGGAGTTTGCATGTTCTCCCCGTGTCTGCATGGGTTTCCTCCGGGTGCGCCGGTTTCCCCCACAGTTCAAAAACATGTGGTTAGGTTAACATGGGGTAGCCATGGCCTGAGGTTGGGCTGAAGCACCCTTGAGCAAGGCACCTAAGCCACAACTGCTTTCCGGGCGCTGTAGCAATTCCTGCCCACTACTCTGGGTATACAGTATGTGTGTGCTCATTGCTCATGTTTATGTGTGTGTTCACTGCTTCAGATGGGTTACATGCAGAAAGGAATTTCACTGTGCTTAAAGTGCATATCCTGGACCAATTTCGTTTTTTTTTATATGAAAGTATGTCCCTTTACACACTCATCCAGAAGGGTAATTTTGCACAAGGCCATCTGTCTACAGCAGAAAAAAATAAAATAACAAAACGCGTCTGGAAAAATCCCAAGGGAATCTGGAGCCAGATTCGTGACGTTACCTGCGGAAGTGCCAGCAGGCTGCGAGAGCTTGCACGGTTTCAGTGCACAGCCTGTGTAGACCAAGCACTCCCATTTCTCTCTCATTGTCCGGTCTTTTGGAAAACGATGAGTACTAATCCCATCAAGATTGATGTTGCTACACCCTCCTACGATACATCTGTTAACCATTTTAATAATTACGTGATAACGTTGAAGAAATTTGCAGAAAACCACCAGGTCGTTTTCTCATAAACAAACCAGCGCTGACGTAGGATTCAGAGGGAGGCGTCCCGCACGTGACGTCACGAAAATCAGTGTTTCCCAGGAAATCCAAATGCCAAGTTTTTTCAGAGGCGGACCAATTCGCTTCAAATGGCTTGATTTCAACTGAATTTTTCTGGTATTGCACAAGGTAAAAAAATTGCACAAAATGCAAAATGTGACAGATATTTGACCAAAGTTTAATATAAAATAGGAGAATTACATTGATCTTGCTCCTGAATTTACCCGTGATATGCACTTTAAGTCTGCGTGTGATAAAATAAAGTTCTTCTTCTGTTGTTCTCATATATATATATACACACACACACATCAAATATTTCCCCCCAGATTATTCTTTTTATTATCTTATGTCTATTTTTTTCATAGTAGTAGTAGAATTCAGTTCTTGTGCAAAGAACTAAAAACAAGCTCTGAGCCTGATTTAAAAAAAAGAATTGAAATCCACTGATAAAGTCTTACACTAACTTTAAACAAGAAAACATGACCTGCTGATTGCTCTTGAATTCCCTTGAGCACAGTTCTCTGCAGAACTCAGGGACCACACAATCAGGCAGTGGTCATGTGACATTATGTACAGTATATGAAGCACAGCCAAAGGCTGAAAAATAAAGGGATTAGTCATCAGCTGGTCTGTTGGGACACCATGTTCTGTCACCAGCAGTGGGCTTTATTCCAGAAACTTTTCAAAGCATTTCACCTGATATAGCTCTCGGCTTTACTCTCACTGAAATAACTAATTTCAAAGAATATAAGTCATTTCAAATATAAAATTCAGATAATGTTATTTTTACTTATATAACTTGAGTAGTGATCCTGAAAAGATAATTTCTCTTGACTTCTTAAATTGTTTTGACCTCAAAAATCTATGTAAAGTATTTTCACTACATATTCAGGAACAATTTTAAAAATGATCAGACTGCAGACGTATAGCCTCCAGCCAGCAGTGTGTACGTCAAGGAGTGAGTCATACTGCTATTCATTTTATCTTTTGACCTTGAGTTCATTGACTAAATTAAATTTCCAGCCTCTGAGAGAATGTCTTTAGTTGGTAATTTGGTACATTTTAAGATGGACTACAGACTGCTGTTAATTAGAATATAACCGAGAATGATTAATTGACAGACACTGCCATGCATTTCACTAATATTCCATTAGTGTTCGGAAGCTGGACTTCTGTCAAAAGACTATTTGCGAAGATGGCTGTGAACTTACTGTGGATCTTTGTATGCAGTATGTAAAGAGCATTTCAGATCTGCTTATGGCATTGAAATGTGCTTTGCCTCTCTACTGAGTGAATAAGGCTGATTGATTCCTATTTATTGATTTTAACTTACTCATTTGTACCAGTGTTACTTTCAGCTGTTATCTCTATTAAATTTTTCAGCCTAATGTTCTGGACTAACTGGAATGAGCAGCGACCAAGCATCATACGCTCCACACTGTCTGGGAACAATATAAAAGTGGTCATTAGTACAGATGTGTTCACTCCTAATGGACTCACTATTGACAACAAAGCAGAGAAGCTCTACTTTTCTGATGGGAGCCTGGGCAAAATTGAACGCTGTGAATATGATGGCTCCAACAGACACGTGAGTACACCTACTTTGTTGTTCTTCACTCTTTCAAAAACTGACTTTTGTTGTTGTTGTTGTTGTTTTAATTGTAAAATTGAAATTGTAAATTTGTTAATTGTGGCAGGGCAAAAAATACATTAAGCATGTTTTACAGTTCTGTACCTGAAATATTCATTTTTAGCTGTGAGGTGAGCTATAGTGTTTTTCACTTGTTTCCTCCAGAGGGTTGACACACAAAATACAATAACATGATTGGAGTCGAGATATGAAAGTGTTTTCATGACCACACAAAAGGCCACGGATGGTAATTAACATTCAGTGACACACTGTTTTGGACTTTGTGCACAATATCAAATTAATGATTAATTATCCCTTAGAAGAACTTCCTTTTCATGATTTAGCTTTCAAGCCGCATAGTAAATCTCTCTACAGTGATTTTATTGCATTTCAGTTTTCAATTAGTCATACATGAGCTGGCATGGCCAGGTCAGACTCCATAAGTATCTTGCACTTCAGCCTCCTGGAGGCACAATTCCAAAACCTTGAAGCTGCTAATGAAACCTTACATTAAGCCCCCTACAGAACTCACCAGTCAACCAGCCAATTTAAAAGTGAAAAATTAAGCAGAAGCCATTGTCTTCACAGCTGTGGGTTCCTGGCACCACAGTAGGAGTCAGCCTCCCATCATTGGTCAAGGGCACAGCATCTAAGTGTCAACATTTAGGAGCAAGTTTACACTGGACTCAGTTCGCTTCTTCACTTAGTACTAAATTTATATCAGAATTGATCGCTTATGGTGGCTACAAACAACAAAAATGAACAAAAACTGATGATTTTATATTTTCTCACATACTATCACAGAGAGTACCAGTCAAAAGTTTTGTACACACCTTCTAATTTCAGGGTTTTTTTCCTATATTTTTATTAATTAAGACACTTCATGTCTTAAAGTAATGATGGATGTCATTTCTCTTTACTTAGTTGAGCGGTTCTTGACATAATATGGATTACTACAGTTGTGGAATAGGGCTATTTACTGTATTTTTATTATTTACTATTTACTGTTTGATCTCAAATGTATTAAGCGAGCAAGAAATTGCACTGATTAACTTTTGACGATGCACACATGTTAATTGAAATGCATTCCAGGTGACTACCTCATGAAGCTGGTTAAGATAATGCCAATAGTGTGCAAAGCATCAAGTGGCTACACTGAAGAATCTAAAATGTAAAACGATTTGGTTTATTTAGCACTTTATTTATCACCTAATTCCATATATGTTCCATGTGTTATTTCATGGTTTTGATGTTTTCAGTATCGTTTTAAAATGTAGAAGATAGTCAAAATACAGAAAAACCTATGAACGAGTAGGTGTGTCCTTTGACTGGTACTATAGTAGGTGGTGTATAAATGTACATGCCTTTGCATTGTAGCTAACTGAAAAGTGTGTTTGACAACTCTGATATTACATAAACAGAGATAATTGGTGTTGGAATAGAAAGCTAACTCCGCAAATTTAATTTCTATCCAATATGCTGCATCAAAAACCATCTGGCACACCCCCCATCTTCCCTCCTCTGATCGCCAGTTGTTGTTCCTTCAAGCTGGGTTCTCTTAATCAACACCTGTCCTATTAATCCCGCTATGGTGGCGGGGCTAATGTGATCAAGGCTACAAGCATGTTTCTGTTAATGGCTGAGGCTCCAGAGCTGCGAGATATCCTCCCGTTGCCAGCTCAGAAAGTCCCTCAAGGAGTCATGTGATGTATATTTGTGTCCACCGCCATGACACCTGCATTAACACTAGCAGGATCTGGGCTAAACAGGCTGTTGGGGGATTATACACAGACCATGTCCTCTCCACACACATTAGTTTTAGCCTTCTCAAACACACTTTCAGCCAGGCTTCAGGATGGATTTTTTTTTTTAAGTGGTGCTCATTTTAAATAGTATTCCCTCTGCATGCAATATGGGCTACAGTAGCTTTTGTTTTTTTTTTTAATTGCAGGTTATTGTAAGGTCAGGCTCTGGGATATTTTTTGGTCTGGCTATTCATGGGAACTACATCTTCTGGTCTGATTGGGCACGACGAGCCGTGCTCCGAACCAACAAGTTTACTGGAGGAGACACAAAAGTGCTGCGAGCTGACATCCCTCACCAGCCCATGGGAATTATTGCAGTGGCAAAGGACACCAATAACTGTAAGTGCTCACAAAATACAATTGTGACATGTTTAACTTGAAAATTAAATACTCTTTAAATATACATTATGTAATTTACATTTCAAAAGGTGACATTTGATTAATTTTGTGTCATTTTCCATCTCTTTGACAAGCACAGTACTGTGTAACCTAGCAGCTGGGTATCTACTGCTTATAGCTGTTTAGATCTTTAAGGAAGAATTGGAATGATAAATGATCATGGTCTTAATTTGCTGGGAAGAAACCTTAAGTGGGAGATGTAATTAATAAAAAAGTAGCCTTGAGTCACAAAAGGTGCCTCTGAAGTGTTGCAAATGTAAAAAGTAGGACATTGGGAAATGGGTTTAAGAGGCTCCCAGCGGCTTGTGTTCGCGAACCTGCTGTGATGGATTTTCGCTTCTCAATTATTTTATCATAGCAAATGATTGTAGCTGACTGCCATCGACCGTTCTTGCCAAGGGAAAAGTAACAGTCATCAATGTTGAGGAGACAGGTCTATGAATCGACAGGTTACTGATGTGCTGCTATTTTTAAAATCAGCATGTGTACCTTGATTTCAAGCATAGTGCACCTCCATCCTTTGAATTATCACAGAGGGTTTTTCCCTGGATTACTGTAATAAGATGAGACGCCAGCGGTGTTGGGAAGACTCATTTTCATAATCGTGCCGTCATTGTACAGTGAATTATTGATGCTGCAATCATAGATGGGGGTTTGCAGTCCACAGAGACTCAGCTGCCATAAGTCCTTACTATGATACTATGTGTTCTTCCAATAAGAGAGAAATTAAGATTTTGCCAGTGCTGCAGGCATTTATCAGTGGTAGGCAGACTTTTATTGTTTAACACTCATACTTTAATTTGTTGGTTTTTATTTTTATTTTTTGTTGTTTTGGCCTTTAAGATACCGATTCTGGTAACTGCTTGGTTAATTTTCCATGTGTAGTATTACCTGTACAGAGACTGTTTGACGTAAATGTCTTCCGTTTTGCAGCAGAATATTGTTCTTGACATATTTAATATCAGCACAGAATGAATGTAAAGACTTTCAATTATTAAAGCTTCATGACAGCAGCTCAGATGGGGTTAGCTTCATTCTCTTATCTCTAGAAATATCATGGAAAATGTATTGGTGTGTGGGATGAGGGGGCATGTTTTTATACTATTGCGGACCAAATGTCCCCACAAGGATAGTAAAATCTGACCATTTTGGCTTTGTGGGGATATTTAGATGGTCCCCACAAAGAAAGTGGTGGTGTTTGTTTGTTTTAATGAAAAAAAAAGATTCCTTTTCATTACTGAGGTTAAGCTTAGGGTTAGGTGCAGGCCTACCATTAATTAACTGCATTAATAATTATGCCATTGGAAGGTCCTCAGAAGGATAGTAAGGTGTGTGTGTGTGTGTGTGTGTGTGTGTGTGTGTGTGTGTGTGTGTGTGTGTGTGTACGTGTGTGTGTGTGTTCTTCAGGCGAGTTGTCCCCGTGCAGGGTGCTGAATGGCGGTTGTGGTGATCTGTGCCTCCTGACTCCAGACGGCACAGTAAACTGCAGCTGCCGGGGAGAACGAGTCTTGCTTGATGACAACAGATGTGTGTGTAAGTCATGATGAACTTGTTTTCGTCTAGTTCTCTTCAAAAGCACTCAACAGGAGCAGCTGCATAGCAATTTTTGTGTTTCAGTTCATGTTATGTCTTGAATCTGTCTGTGTTGTTAAGAACTTTCACTTAGGCTACATCCACACGACAACGGCAACGAGATTTTTTTTTTTAAATATCGCGTCCACATGGGCAACGGATCAGTAAAATATCAGGTTCATATGGCAACGCAATGCTTGCTGAAAACGATGCAATACACATGCCACACCTCTACATGCGCTGTAAGACGGTCCCATCGGAGACACCAGAACAATAGAAGAAGTAGACGCATGCACATAAACCCCTTCATCTGTAGCATCAGCCACATAAAGTTTTGATTATTAATCAGTAGCGTAAAACAAAAGACGCGGAAAGAGGAATGAATGGGGGTAGATGGAAGCCGGTACACCAACATTCTGATATCCTCCAGAATTCTTTAATGGTCCGGAATAAATTGAATGCTACACGTTGATGGATTACTTTGTTCTTCTACACCCTTTTTGAGGAATGTATTGTCGGACTTAAACCAACATCTGAAGAGGTGAGATCGCTCCTTTTTTTTTTTCCTATTTTTGCTGGCGGGATTGTTTTTGTTTTTGGAAAGCGCACGGGTGGTGCGCGGTTTGGTACTACTTCCGCAGTGTTTGGACTAAAGACTCTGCCCTAAGGGCTATTCTCTCTCTCTCTGTCTCTCTCTCTCTCACTTTGCACCATTACACAATAAATATTCACAGTGAAAATATTTTGTAAGCGCGTTTCATGAACCAAGTTATAGGATTTATTGACAACTCACATCGAGTTCGTTACACTTCTACCCGGCGTGAAGCACTGACAGTCATGTGGTTGTGACGTCATTGTAAACAAATCCGTTCTACTCATCCAGACGACTTCGCAACGGCGGCGTTGCCAGATTTTTTCACTCTGGAACCCGTTCTCAAAAGATTTCGTTTTGGGGCACCCAAAACGCCGGTGCTGTGTGGACGCCAGGCCGAAACGATAAACAATTTTATCAGATTCACCTGAATCTGTTGCCATGTGGACAGGGCCTTAGTTGCCAGTTTAGTAAACCACACACACACACACACACACACACACACACACACACACACACACACACACACACACACACAGAACTAGTACATCCCATGTCATAACGTGACTATGCTGTGTTGCATAAATTAGACAAATCTGTATTTCTAGCATCATTTAGTGTTTAGTCGGATATTATAATGAGCAAAATGTTGCAAGACCTTAGTGGCTTTGAATGTGGCATGACAGTTGTTGTATCTCTAAAATGGCTGCTGTTTGTGCACCATCCTTGAACCACCGCTTTTTAACTACCTGCAATCAGTAATTGAGAATCTTGCAATAAAAACTTATCTTGATTGAATCATTGTCCGGATATTAACCCAACCAGCTGTCTTTTGAGTGAGGTGAAAAGAGCTGTTCACAGTAAAGCCATCCATTACGCCGCAAAAGCAAAACAAGATCTAGGTGACAATGTTTCTATACAATGTATCCAGTGTCTTGTAGAATCCATTCCCTGATGATTAACTGCATAATTGGTCAGTTCAATATTGATCAGTTCAGGCATATTGATCAGTTCAATTTTATAATAATGGGATAGTTTGAACAAAGGTGGCTTTTATACAGCCACCGCCTTCCAACCTCAAAAGTCAGAAAAGACTGTCAGGTAATATGTGTTTGGTCTGAAGTTTTGCTTTTCCATTTTCAACTGGAGCTTCAAAGTTAATGTAACTAACAAGTAATGCCGCTTTTCCACTACCAACGCGGCTGAGTTGGGCTGAGCCATGCCGTGCTGAGTTGGGCTGAGTCGAGCTGAGTGGGGCTGTTGGCGTTGCATTTCGACTACAACCGCGCTGAACCGTGCTGGCTGGAAGTGGTTGGACACATTGGGTGGAGTTAGCGAAAATGGGTGGACGTCACGTGATGTCGTTAGGCGGCGCAAACAGTGACATCAGTGACCTTTTAAGCGGTAGTCTCACGACCCGGATAGTAAACAATAAACATGGAGGACATGGAGTCGTTAGTGTTGCTGGTCTTGGTGCTGTGGCTTGTTGTCACCGACAACGCCAACAGATACTGGCAAGAGCATATAGATGAGGCGAGGCGCATAAGGCTTCAGAAATTCTCGTAATACGTAATTCTTCTTCTTCCGGGTTTACGGTGTTTACAGATCCCAGCATGCTCGCGGGGCGTATGAGGACACTCCTCCTCACCAATCAGTGCACAGGGGAGTGTCTCCTCACGCCCCTAGCCCCACTCGGCTCGGTTTGGCTCGCTTCAGCCCCACTCCAAAACCGTGCGAGTTTTGGGTGCTGAGTAGGGCTGAAGCGAGCTGAGTCGTGCTGTTCTGAGGTAGTCGAAACGCGAACCGTGTCGGGCTGAAGTGAGCTGAAGCGAGCTGAAAAAGGGTAGTGGAAAAGGGCCATATGAGAAGCTTATGCTGCTTTTCCACTACCAATGCGGTTGAGTTGGGCTGAGCCGTGCCGTGCTGAGTTGGGCTGAGCCGTGCCATGCTGAGTTGGGCTGAGTCGGGCTGAGTGGGGCTGTTGGAGTTGCATTTCGACTACAACCGCGCTGAACCGTGCTGGCTGGAAGTGGGTGGACACATTGGGTGGAGTTAGCGAAAGTGGGTGGGCGTCGCGTGATGTCGTTAGGCGGCGCAAACAGTGACATCAGTGACCTTTTAAGCGGTAGTCTCACGACCCGCATAATAAACAATAAACATGGAGGACATGGAGTCGTTAGTGTTGCTGGTCTTAGTGCTGTGGCTTGTTGTCACCGACAACGCCAACAGATACTGGCAAGAGCGTATAGATGAGGCGAGGCGCATAAGGTTTCAGAAATTCTCATAATTCGTAATTCTTCCCGGTTTACAGATCCCAGCGTGCTCGCGGGGCGTGTGTGGGCATGTGAGGACACTCCTCCTCACCAATCAGTGCACAGGGGAGTGTCTCCTCACGCCCCCAGCCCCACTCGGCTCGGTTTGGCTCGCTTCAGTCCCACTCCAAAACCATGCGAATTTTGGGTGCTGAGCAGGGCTGAAGCGAGCTGAGTCATGCTGCTCTGAGGTAGTCGAAACGCGAGCTGTGTTGGGCTGAAGTGAGCTGAAGCGAGCTGAAGTGAGCTGAAAAAGGGTAGTGGAAAAGGGCCACTATAGTCTCCAGTTAGCCATCAGACAAACAATATAATAAATACATAATAAACTACAAAGAATACAGATACAGAATAAATACAGAATAAGCAAAAAAGACTCCAAAAGACATTTGTACATCATAAAACAGCAGAATAAATCTGTCTTTAGATATACATGTAGAAATCAAAGATATAATATTTAAGTATTCCCTATTCATCAGTTCATTATAATAAATAGCACTATGCCATACTGTGTTAAAAACCAAGAAATATATTAAATTACACAACATGTTTTGAGATGAGGCTAATTATTTATATGTGTAACTTTGTATGATGTTAATCTGTTGTCTAAAATTAATGCATTCTCTAATTACAGTATACTAATATGATTATTTTTCAGTCAGGACCACTCGTCTCGTACAATTGCGATTTATTAGGATGTAGAGGAATAGGCAAATTAACAGTTGTTTTTGGTGCAATGGCTTAGTTCAGGGAGCTTTTTCTTGTTATGCTGGTAAGTATGAGTGTATATAATAGAAACTTTTCAATCAAATGTACATCAAAATTTCAAAAATATATGTTGGGTACTCTGGGAAATGGGGAAAAACAAGGTGCTAAGGCAAGAAGACAATCCAGGCATTTCAACCAAATGAAAAAGTGAACAAACAAGGAAAGAAATATAATAATAGTGGTTAAATCATTGCAAAGCCAACATGTTTTGAATACTGTTCGTCTTCATCAGAGCTTTAAAAACCAGGCAAATAAGGTGAAGTCTTTACCTATAATAACAGCAGTCACATGACCCAGATAGTGACATGACAGATGAAACATAGACACTAATGAAAGCGAAACAAAGCATGAAATTATATTGAATATATACCTAGGTTATACCTCACAAAGAGAAAATAGATACCTATATACAGGTTATACAAACTACAGTAAACATGTAAGGTCGATATCCTCATTCAGACTAGGATACTTTAAAGCATTCAGTTGATGGATCCAAAAGTTCCCTCTGGTTAAACTTCTGTATCATGGCACCACCCCGACTAAAGTTTTTATATACTCAATGCCTGCTGTGTACAATAAGGAATCATTGGCATTGTGATATTCACTAAAGTGTCAGCCATGGATAATCCATCCATCCATTATTTGTAGCGGCTTATCCTGTTCTACAGGGTTGCAGGCAAGTTGGAGCCTATCAAGTCAAGTTTATTTGTATAGCGCTTTTAACAATAAACATTGTCGCAAAGCAGCTTTACAGAATTTGAACGACTTAAAACATGAGCTAATTTTATCCCTAATCTATCCCCAATGAGCAAGCCTGTGGCGACAGTGGCAAGGAAAAACTCCCTTAGACGACATGAGCCTATCCCAGCTGACTATGGGCGAGAGGCTGGGTACACCCTGGACAAGTCACCAGGTTATTGCAGGGCTGACACACAGAGGTGGGGTTTACATTAGACCGTATCAGCAGATCATCAGATTAACGTTTTTAAAACGATTAGCATGCACACAGCAATGCCAATACATGATTCGCGTGCACACAGGAACACCAATACACGGATACGCTCGGCTCCGCAGGCATCCTGCGCTCCAAATCACTCCGCCCTGAACAGCGAGTGCCCTCTGGAGGGTGCGCACTCCGGCCCTGCGCAGCTCACAGAGCGCGCGAGTGAAGCACACGAGCAGTGATTCGGGACTGAGCCGCTGTGTGTGTGATCTCAGTGCATATCAGGCATGCGCATCACTTACCACTTGCAAGTGGAAGGATGGCAAGCCTGAAGACAATCATAACTACACAATGGGCAGTATTTGCATCAGTATTTGCAGTATTTTCATACTTTTATACTCTTTAATGAAAGGTGATACAAGGCGGTTTTCAGCAGTCGCGTCATATGACCAACGCCAGCGAATCAGGAAGGTGGATGTCACAGTGACGTTGTCCAATGACGACGCCAGCTAGAGCTCAGCACAGCGTATCCGCGTATTCTCAATGTTTACACAGCACCGGACCAGACACGATCTGGATTGAATACGTGGACCCTGGCGGATTCCCGTTTCCAGGCATTTTAATGTAAACGGACAGTGCATCCGCGAAGAAAACGAGACAGATACGGTCTAATGTAAACTTGGCCAGAGACAAACAACCATTTGCACTCACATTCACAGCCAATTTAGAGCCATCAATTAGCCTAACCTGCATGTCTTTGGACTGTGGGGAAAACCGGAGCACCCGGAGGAAACCCACACAGACACAGGGAGAACATGCAAATTCCACACAGAAAGGCCGCTGGACTCGAACCCAGGACCTTCTGTGGCTGGACAGCAAGCTGGACTGGACTTGCAACACCAACCACCTGTACAGAAAGGGACAGAGCAGGCTATACTTCCTGAGAAGGCTGCAGTCCTTTAACATCTGCAAGAAACTCCTGTGGATGTTCTATCAGTCCGTGGTCACCAGTGTCCTGTTTTACATCGTGGTGTGCTGGGGGGGCAGCACATCCAAGAAGGACACATCCAGGCTGGACAAACTGATCAGGCGGGCCGGCTCTGTGGTCAGCATGAAGCTGGACTCTCTGGTGATGGTGGCAGAGAAGAAGACTATGGACAAAATACTGAACATCATGGACGATGCCAGTCACCCTCTGCACACCGTCATCAGCAACCAGAGGAGCCTGTTCAGTGACAGAATGCTCCTTCCCAAGTGCAGGACTAACAGACTTAAAAACTCCTTTGTCCCTCATGCCATCAGACTGTACAACTCCTCTCTGGGGGGGGGAGGGGTAACAGGAGGACAGAGGACGGGAAGGAGCAGTAGCCTAGCCTGACAATAAACAATACTGGACAATGTGCAATATAATGTGCAATAACTCTTCCATTGGCCCTTCCCCCCTCTCCATATCTTATTCTTTTTTTATATTTGTATATGCAAATACCTAATTTAATTTAATTTATCTACGGTAGAAGTTGTTCTCTATTTCTATTCTCTGTTTATCCTGTAATGATGCTACTGGAATTTTAATTTCCCTGAGGGAACCCACCCAAAGGGATCAATAAAGTTCTATCTAATCTAATCTAATCTAATCTTCTTGCCGTGAGGTGACAGTGCTAACCACTACACCACCGTGCCGCCCACCATGGATAATCATGATTGATAATAATACTTGTACACATGATGTCTATAAAGCCAGTAGTATAACGACAAGCAATGTTTGAAGACAACCATTACTATTCACTTTCGTCAGAATGATATCTGGGGAAAAACCTATACAACAAGGGTGGAGTTGGGGTGGTGGCAGGTGTTTTGGAGCAAACTCAGTAAGCGAAAAGGAATGACAGAGGTACTACTTAAAAGAACCTCCTTCATTCAAGGGACAATTGTGATTGGTGTTGGTGAGTCAGCTGACTGTCAGCTGCTAGCTGGGGAGTGGGCGCACTACTGTGGCCTGCCTAAACTAACGCTACGCTTGATATAATTAGTGTTAGCACGCCGGTACAAAATTAAAGATGTAAATGTGAAGACAGCAAACCTGTCTTGGATGATTAACTGCACTTTCTTTAAGCAGAATATTGTAAAAATGTCATTTCTGACCAAACTATATTTTCCATGGGATGTAATTTATGATTGGATTCAATTTCACATTCTCCTATTTATAGAGGAAGATCTGCATTCTTTATGATCCTATTACCTTGATTTGAATATTTTATGATCCTTTTTTAATGAAAGCTAAGATGCAGATGCTTGACTAGACAACATATTTTTTTTTTCTGCAGCTGAAAACTCTACTTGCAGCATCCACAGAGAGTTTGAGTGTGGAAACGGGGAGTGCATCGATTACCAGCTTACCTGTGATGGAATCGCTCACTGCAAAGACAAGTCAGATGAGAAAATGCAATACTGTGGTGAGTGATTTTGTCTCTTTGGCATTGGTGAGAGTAAACTTCAACCTCCAAAGCACTTAATAAAGTGAGCATGAGATTCCAGAGGCTGCATCCGGGACAGCAAATTACTTAAAGTAAGAAGCAAATAAAGGACTGAGTCTGAAGGTCAGGTTTTTCAGAGTGTAAAAGATTCACTTTGCTATTTTTCATCACACTACTAGATAACAGAAACTGCAGAAAGGGCTACAGACCTTGCTACAACAGGCGCTGTGTGTCAAATAATCACTTTTGTGATGGAATTGATGACTGTGGAGACAACTCGGATGAAGCTTTTTGTAATAGTAAGTATAAGGTTCAATATAACTGTTACATTGTGTTAGTTACTCTAGAGTTCTGGTCATAGCTATTGGGAACCCTTGCATTTCAGGTCTAACATACAGAAAACTTTCACAATAAATTGGAAACTTCACAACTTTTTACCATAATATTTTAAGAGTATAGCCGAAGATATATAAATATATATAAATATATAAATGTTTCTTGTCACAGAGGGAGAAAAAAAACCTCTTGGCAATGATGATGTTTCTTGTAGCCATCTATAAGATTCATGCACTTTTCTTTCCACTTCAATATATCCTAAATCTTGAATGTTTGACGGATTTATTTTACTGACAGCAGATTTCAGTTTCTTCCAAAGGGTTTAAATTGGATTGAGAGCAGGAATGAACACTGTATTTTTTCACCATTCTTTTATCCTTTTGGATGTGTGTGTGGGTCTTTGTCCTGCTGGGGGACCCATGATATTTGACCAGTACCTAATTTGCTGACACTGAGCACATTTTGCTCTAAAATGCCCTGGTAATCTTCTGATTTTATGATTCCCTAAAATCATGCACAATCTCTAATACCAGAGGCAGCATTGAATCCCCTCAACATTATGGAAGCTCCCCCATATTTAACTGTCATTAGGGTGTTCATTTCCTTATAAGCCTGATTTTAATTGTGTCTGAAAAATCACTGGTCTGCACTACTGAAGAGCTCCAAGTTGGTTCCATCAATTTGCAGAACATTTTTTTGAGAAAGATTGTGATGTCTCTAGGCCAGTTTTGGTATCTTGTCTGTTCTTCTTTGGTCCTGAACCATCAAGCGTTTCTCAGTTTAGTGTGTGGTATATGGCACAGACTGATATTGCTTCAGGTCAGCTTTAAACTTTGTGGATATTAGTGTGTGTAATGTTTTTCCAATAGTTTGCACGAGCCTTTGGAGATGTAACTCCTCCTACTACATCCTGGTAGGTTTGTGAAAAAGTTTAAATTAGCTCAGAATGATTTTTGATGACAATATTTATTTTTTCGGCTTGCCCTATTGACTTCATCACTGTCAAAAAGATACAGGAAATGAGGTTCAGCATCAACCCCACCATTGATTGCTCAGTACATGCCATGTAAGCACTGGCAATTTAATGCAGATGAATCGACAATCTAATCTCTAATCACACTAATCTGAATTTGTAGTAATCAAATTAATTTGAGTAGGATCAAAGCTATTTCCATGCATCATTTGCCAAAAAGCAACTGTGCCAGTAATGTTGACATAAAAATGTTTTAAGGTAATAAATACATGCATAAAATCTCGTTTTCCCCCTTTTAGTGCATTTAATTATGGATACTTTGTGCATTGTGTGCATGATGCACGAAAAAAATAACAAGAATAGTATCTTGCCCTTCCACGGTGTGCAAATGTTCTATCTTCATGCTGGACTTATAGTGTAATGAAAAAGCTGCCTCAATTTCATTGCACATCAAAGCAGTAACCTCACACATGCTCAACTGTAATCACAGGTCCATGAGTATTAGTTTGTTTCTGGAAATAAAGAGACTTCTCAGTATAAGGGAAATATTTCTATTCCAGATTTCACATGCTCTGCCTCTGAGTCATCATGCCAAGATGGAACTTGCATACCAATATCCTCTTGGTGCAACCAGGTCATCAACTGTGCTGATGCATCTGATGAAAAAAACTGCAGTAAGAAAATAGTGCACAAAGAACTGGGTGTCTACATATCACATTCATTCCAAAACTCAGAATATCCATTTTTATTTTATCCACATTCACTGGATATGAGCAATTGCACACTCTGATAGTCTAGTAGTAGAGGAGCCAATCAGCTCATATACTGTGAGTAGAGAAAAATAAAATGGCAGAGCGTGCTGCTGAACCATCTGAGGACGAAATAAAAACTGTACTTGAAAAAAAGCAATAAGATATGGAATAAAAGTATTTGATGGTAAGAATGTATATTTTTAAAATTATTTTTCAAGAATTATTAATGTAGCATTTTTCACAAATTGCTACTGTCATTTCGCTGGTGTTTGCATGTTCTCCCCGTGTCTGCGTGGATTTCCTCCGGGTTCTCTGGTTTACCCCCACAGTCCAAAGACATGCAGGTTAGGTTAAATGGTGGCTGTAAATAGACCGTAGATGTGAATGTAAGTGTGAATGGTTGTTTGTGTCTGTGTCAGCCCTGCAATGACCTGGTGACTTGTCCAGGGTGTACCTTGCCTCTCGACCATAGTCAGCTGGGATAGGCTCCAGCTTGCCTGCGACCCTGCACAGGATAAGCGGCTACAGATAATGAATGAATGGATGGACATTTTGCCGGTTTGTTCACATTCTAAGCGGAAATTATTTTGTCAGACATTTTGTATAAGGTTTTTATTTATTGAATTTGCAAAAAAAATGTTCTGTTTCTCAAAATCCAGTGAATGTGGATAGAATAAAACAGCTATTCCACTCAATCTCGCCGTACATGGCTTATAGCTGATTCGGTGCTACGTGCCTTGTCAGCTATCAGCTCATGTAAGTCTTGATTTCGTGAAATAACTGTTAATTGGTCATTTTGATATGAAACAAATATTTGAACTGAATATCACTTTTTAAACTCCTTTGCTTGTAATGCAAGTAGACTTATTTAATACATGTATTGACCCAAAATTCAATTTACATTGATCAAAGCAAAAACATGGGGGAAATGATGCATTTTGTAAATAAAAAAACAAAAAGCAAATTATGATTTGTAATATATCCTCCTGAAATGGTCTATTAAACAGTCTATTTAAGACTGTTATAACTCCATGTTAGCACTTCATGTGCTTTCTTTCTTTCTTTCTTTCTTTCTTTCTTTTCTTTTCTTTGATTAAGATTGCAAGACAATAGATAGTTTTCACATGACGTCACAGAGTCGGGGATTCCCTAGTGGCGGCCATCTTGTGGGTCAAGCTTACCGTACGGGTCACTGAGCACACATTGTAACGCGCGAGTACAAAGTCTTCAAAAGAACCCAAGCAGGCTATTTAAAGCTAGCAATGGTGCACACCTGTTGTACAACCCCGATTCCAAAAAAGTTGGGACAAAGTACAAATTGTAAATAAAAACGGAATGCAATAATTTACAAATCTCAAAAACTGATATTGTATTCACAATAGAACATAGACAACATATCAAATGTCGAAAGTGAGACATTTTGAAATTTCATGCCAAATATTGGCTCATTTGAAATTTCATGACAGCAACACATCTCAAAAAAGTTGGGACAGGGGCAATAAGAGGCTGGAAAAGTTAAAGGTACAAAAAAGGAACAGCTGGAGGACCAAACTGCAACTCATTAGGTCAATTGGCAATAGGTCATTAACATGACTGGGTATAAAAAGAGCATCTTGGAGTGGCAGCGGCTCTCAGAAGTAAGGATGGGAAGAGGATCACCAATCCCCCTAATTCTGCACCGACAAATAGTGGAGCAATATCAGAAAGGAGTTCGACAGTGTAAAATTGCAAAGAGTTTGAACATATCATCATCTACAGTGCATAATATCATCAAAAGATTCAGAGAATCTGGAAGAATCTCTGTGCGTAAGGGTCAAGGCCGGAAAACCATACTGGGTGCCCGTGATCTTTGGGCCCTTAGACGGCATTGCATCACATACAGGCATGTTTCTGTATTGGAAATCACAAAATGGGCTCAGAAATATTTCCAGAGAACATTATCTGTGAACACAATTCACCGTACCATCCACCGTTGCCAGCTAAAACTCTATAGTTCAAAGAAGAAGCCTATCTAAACATGATCCAGAAGTGCAGATGTCTTCTCTGGGCCAAGGCTCATTTAAAATGGACTGTGGGAAAGTGGAAAACTGTTCTGTGGTCAGACGAATCAAAATTTGAAGTTCTTTATGGAAATCAGGGACGCCGTGTCATTCGGACTAAAGAGGAGAAGGACGACCCAAGTTGTTATCAGCGCTCAGTTCAGAAGCCTGCATCTCTGATGGTATGGGGTTGCATTAGTGCGTGTGGCATGGGCAGCTTACACACCTGGAAAGACACCATCAATGCTGAAAGGTATATCCAGGTTCTAGAGCAACATATGCTCCCATCCAGATGACGTCTCTTTCAGGGAAGACCTTGCATTTTCCAACATGCCAATGCCAAACCACATACTGCATCAATTACAGCATCATGGCTGCATAGAAGAAGGGTCTGGGTACTGAACTGGCCAGCCTGCAGTCCAGATCTTTCACCCATAGAAAACATTTGGCGCATCATAAATGGAAGATACGACAGAAAAGACCTAAGACAGTTGAGCAACTCGAATCCTACATTAGACAAGAATGGTTTAACATTCCTATCCCTAAACTTGAGCAACTTGTCTCCTCAGTCCCCAGACGTTTACAGACTGTTGTAAAGAGAAAAGGGGATGTCTCACAGTGGTAAACATGGCCTTGTCCCAACTTTTTTGAGATGTGTTGTTGTCATGAAATTTAAAATCACCTAATTTTTCTCTTTAAATGATACATTTTCTCAATTTAAACATTTGATATGTCATCTATGTTCTATTCTGAATAAAATATGGAATTTTGAAACTTCCACATCATTGCATTCTGTTTTTATTTACAATTTGTACTTTGTCCCAACTTTTTGGGAATCGGGGTTGTATTCACGGCTGTCGTAATAGGTCAAATGATGAAGTCAAGTGGAGCTTTTATGGAATTCCCACTGTACGGGAGCACGAAGGCAAGCAAACAAAGAAACTCAGCATACAAAGGAGAAATCTATGGCTTGCAAGAATCAACCGCAAGGATTATCAGCCTTCCAAACACAGCAAAGTCTGCTCCGATCATTTTATAAATGGTCAGTTGTTTAAATAAACAATCAATTGTGTTTAAGTTTGTTTTTGGAAACCAAAACATCATGTGAACAATCTCTGGAGAATGCCTAACTGGAACCGCTGAGTGTATGTTTACATTGTAATGTACACTTAATATCACTCGTTTGTCACGTTTCTATTTGAAACTTGTCACTTCACTCACGCAAGGGTCATTTTTGAAAAACATTTTAGGTCTATTCTGTATGATTTGATTTGTGTTTGTGATGCAAACAGCGCGCCTTTTGGCGGATGCCGCCTGAATCGTGCAGATCCGATTTTTTTTTTTTTTTTTTTGGGGGGGGGGGGGGGCGTTGGAGTGTCTGATTATAATTTCAAAGTAAATTCTGTATTAAAATTATTAAATAAGCAAATCCGTTACAGTCTATGAAACAGGAAGTATAAGGATGAGAAAAAAAAACAGTTTAAATCGTAAAGCTGTGCACATTTGCGCAGCCCGAGCGGTGTGCAGGACTGCGCAAATGTGCACAGCTTTCCAATTTAAACTGGCTTTTTTCTCATCCTTATACTTCCTGTTTCATGGACTGTAACGGATTTGCTTATTTAGTAATTTTAATACAGAATTTACTTTGAAATTATAATCAGACACTCCAACGCCCCCCCCAAAAAAAAAATCGGATCTGTGCGATTCAGCCATGAAAAAGGCGGCATCCGACAAAAGGCGCGCTGTGAATATATAAAGTTGTATATATCAGACAGCCTTTAAAGTTTGATGAAGTCAGTTTCAGGCTTTGGAGCAGGCTTTGGCAGTTTCAGGCTTTGGCAGCCCTGCATAGTCACTTGAAAATGCATCTTTATCCACTTCGTAGGGGTCAATTCCCCCAATCAAGGCCAGTTTGGCTGCATATCGTTGTCGTGAGATGTCGTCTAATGTATCTATATACTTCTGTTTGCTTGATTTTGCCGACATTGATCTTTATTTTAGAAAACTGACTATATAACTTCATAAATTCGTCCGAGATAATGTGGCCGGTAATGGCGATGGTCTGTTTTGTTTGCCCCACAAGATGGCGGCTGGAGGGCGTTCCCCGGAATGCCGTGACGTCAGTGAAAACTATCTATACAATACTCGTGAGGCACAGGCAGCTAATGCTGGTGTTGTGACCCACACACAAAGTCATAGACATAACATTAAGACACAGAATTCTCCATGTGCTTTCGACATGTAAAATAGTTTCAAATATGTTTCTAACTTGTTGATGACAGTATTATTAATAGTATATATTAATGTTAAGTTTGCCATAAGTGTTTAAAGACCTTAAAGAAGTGTGGCCATTGGTTGGTAAGAAAAATGCTTAATAAATTACACCGTTTTCTCAGGCAGCACCAATTGCTCCGAGTTCTACAAAATGGGGGTCGCAGAAAAGGGTTTCATCAGTTGCAATTCTACATCCTTGTGTATTCATCCTTCCTGGGTGTGCGATGGAGCCAATGACTGTGGGGATTATGCAGATGAGATGAACTGTCAGGGTAATTCTTTCCTTTCTGTGCTCTACAGCTTGAGTAAGTCAGGTTCTATTAAAACCAAATTAATTTTGTCAAAACACTGTTTATGAGGAGTGTAATGAAGCACAGACAAGCCCCTGTCTTTCTCGTCACGCTTCAGCAATCACCAAAGGTGCTTAAAGGGGTGAATAATGTCTGGTAATTGTCACTGCTCACCAAAGGCAGTAGGATTCGAAACACCTTCATAGTGCTTTCTTCAGATTCACTAAGGCAGAGATGACGTGACAGTGAGTTCAGTGTTTACTGTGTGTCAGTCACATTGAAAAGAAGAGAGAACTATGTTGTAGAAGAGAGATTACTGGTTTCTATGAAGATACAGTACACAATGCTTTTAATACGGATAAGATGTACTTCCAGACAGGATTGTTTAGTAGAAAGCCATTTTCATTTATTTGCCTGCAAATGCAAAACAGCTGATTTCATTACATTTTTGCAACTCTACCAAGGGAGAGATAATGACCAGAACAACCACTGAACATCCCATTTGGCAACACAAACCAATTTTCATGGCTCACTCTCATAACAATTTGAAATTTTCTTCTCTGTGTTGGGATATTCCAGTATCCCATGGGCCCAGGTGTGAAGAGGGTCACTTTGCCTGCCCCAGTGGGAACTGCATCTCCAGCGTGTGGCTCTGTGATGGCCAGAAGGATTGTGAGGATGGAGCTGATGAGTTCCAATGTGGTAAGCATGGAATACTTCTTCACTGGAATCCTATCAAAGTTTGATTTCTCTTGTGGAGAGAGAGATGAACATCCATCTGCTGAGACCAGCTTTGATTGCATACTCTGATTCAGTTGCAAATACTGAAAACTATATGCAAACTATTGAATGCTCAAAGTTTTCCCAGAACCTTTAGAAACTGAACACCATCCGATTTCTAGGGTGCTTTCACATTGGTGCAGTTCACTGATGCAGGTGACAAGCAATCGCATCTGAGTGAAGTTGTCTTAGTCCAGTTCCAGGCAAAATCCAGCAGGATTTGATTGCAGTGAAAAAGCAGTTTGATCCTTTATTGACCCAACTGCATGAAGTGAACCAGACATGCTGTTCAGTTTGAGGTTGTGGGAACCATTTTTTAGAACCATGACGCACAAACGGAGCTAAAGGACCAAGTCAAAGTGCAGTCTGTTTTGGAGATTTGGAACAATGAACAAAAACATAAAATAAACAGTGGATGTCATGCACAGAATGTTTTAAAACAATTATTTGTATAATTGTGTAGTAATTTATTGAACGCTGGCCCCCTGTTCTCAATGCTTGGTGATTTTTATTATTTCCACACATACTTGGCAAAGATTTGTTTACGTTTTCCTTTGCTGTAGTTCTGACCAATGAATTAAGGAGTTTTATGCATGCATTTTCATCCCTACAAACCCCTCAGCCAGTTTTCCAGCTTGGTTTGGTTAATTATATGCAATGAAAAAACAAACCAAATAGCAAATGAAACAAGTATCAAAGCATGAGTACTTGCTCTGATTCAGACATGATAACTAATACTGTAGGTGTGAAAGCACCCTTAAACACTTATTGCATTGAGACTATAAATAAGACAAGTGGATGGTGGTGGAGAAATTTAAGATGCATTGGCCACTATCTCATTAAGGCAGTAATCAATTACTCAGGGAAGAGAGTACCGTACCTTCCCTAGTTTGTGAATAGATCTTTTTTCTTCTTTTTGGCCGAAGCTGGCATTTCTGTTCACATCAAAATGACAAATTGAGCAATTGATTTAAAGCATTGTAACTTTGAGGATATAACAGTACTCTTTTTTTTGTGTGGTCCAACATCCTCTCTAGACACTTAAAGAAACAGAGAAAGGTCCATGGAGCAGAACCCTAGTTCAAGTATATTGCTCAAGGGCAAAACAGTGGAAAGTTGAATTAGAATTGTGACAGCAGTAATCCTCCAACTGCCAGCTCTCAGCTACTTCTATCAGATGCTGGGGTTCAAACCCTTAACCCTTCACTTACTGAACCATATCACTCCTTCAGCACACCCCAGCATAATACCTTCTCTTGCTGAGTGCCCAAGATTGCTTAACTGTTATAATGGGGCTCATTGTTACATAGAAATAGTTTGTTGTGGACAATTGTGCCACACACAGATAAATGTATAGCCCTCTGGGAGGGAAAAAATATGGAGAGCACTTGTGGTCTCTTGAAACGTGATTGCAGCTAGAAGCAGAATTAGTTTTGTTTTGATTTTTTTCCTCAAATTATAAGAACATGCATTTCCCCCTTCCTATTGTAATAGTTTAAGCTTATAAACACATAAAGGTTAAAGGTTTAAGTTCTTACAGGGTAACCACTCCTAGCCACTCAGAGTTACATACATTATTACATGACTAAACTGAATAGTTGTTCACTGGAAATGTTGGTGTATATATTCAAATGAAACTCTGTAGCTCATCTGATGCATAATACATGTTTAAATGCTTTATGAATTAAATGCTTTTGTAGCTTATTGTACACTGTATGGCCAAAGGTTTGTGCACACCAGACCATCACACCCAAATATGGGCCTTCCCCAAAATGTTGTCACAAAGTTGGAGGTACACAATTGAATGAGATGTCTTTGTATGCTGTAGAATGATCATTTCCCCTCACTGGCACTAAGGGACCCAAACCTGTTCTAGCATGACAGTGTCCCTGTGCACGATGTATGGTCCATAAATACATGGTTTGCCAACAGTGGGGTGGAATAACTTGGATGGCCTGCACAAAAACCTGACCAAAACCCCACTTATTACTCAGCCTTACATTGTTATACAGTAAATCTACAGTCAAGGCTTTTGATGCACCTACACATAAAGGTTTTCTTTATTTTTCTATATAGAATAATAGTGTAGGCATTAACACCATGAAATAAGCTACCTTGAGAGCTTTGCATATTCTTGCTATTTTTTCAACGTGCCCCTTAACAAGCTCCCTGGACTGCTTTTCAAGCACTTTTAAAGGTTCCCACAGCTGAGCACCTCTTGGCTGCTGTATATAACCCTATTGCTTCAGGACAAACTGAACAGGATGTGAGTGGACCCCTGCCTGGTCACCTGGATCTTCAGCTACCTTGCTGACAGGCCGCAGTACATCAGGCTGAAGGACATCATGTCTGACACTGTAATTAGCAGCACCGGAGCACCCCAGGGCACGGTGCTGGCGCCTCTTCTCTTCACCCTGTACACCACGGACTTCTGTTACAACTCGGAGCTGTGTCACATTCAGAAGTTTGCCGATGACACAGCCATCTTTGGGTGTATCAGTGATGACAGAGAGGAGGAGTATAGGAGCCTGGTGAGGGACTTTGCTGTGTGGTGCAACAGGAACCATCTGCAGCTCAACACCTCAAAGACCAAGGAGCTGGTCATTGACTTTGGGAGGTCCAGACCAAGGTCACGACCAGTTCTGATTGAGGGAGTTGAGGTGGAGGCTGTGGATTCTTACAAGTACCTCGGGCTGTGGCTGGACAGCAAGCTGAACTAGACTTGCAACACCAATCACTTATACAGGAAGGGACAGAGCAGGTATACTTCCTTAGGAGGCTGCGGTCCTTTAACATCTGCAGGAAACTCCTGTGGATGTTTTATCAGTCTGTAGTCGCCAGTGTCCTGTTTTACACCATGGTGTGCTGGCGGGGCAGCACATCCAAGAAGGACACATCCAGGCTGGACAAACTGATCAGGCAGGCTGGCTCTGTGGTCGGCATGAAGCTGGACTCTCTGGTGACGGTGGCAGAGAAGAGGTCTATGGACAAACTACTGAACATCATGAACGACACTGGGCGGCACGGTGGTGTAGTGGTTAGCGCTGTCGCCTCACAGCAAGAAGGTCCTGAGTTCGAGCTCCGTGGCCGGCGAGGGCCTTTCTGTGTGGAGTTTGCATGTTCTCCCCGTGTCCGCGTGGGTTTCCTTCGGGTGCTCCGTTTTCCCCCACAGTCCAAAGACATGCAGGTTAGGTTAACTGGTGACTCTAAATTGACCGTAGGTGTGAATGGTTGTCTGTATCTATGTGTCAGCCCTGTGATGACCTGGCGACTTGTCCAGGGTGTACCCCGCCTCTCGCCTGTAGTCAGCTGGGATAGGCTCCAGCTTGCCTGCGACCCTGTAGAACAGGATAAAGCAGCTAGAGATAATGAGATGAGATGAACGATGCCAGTCATCCTCTGCACACCGTCATCAGCAACAAGAGGAGCCTGTTCAGTGACAGAATGCTCCTTCCCAAGTGCAGGACAAACAGACTCAAAAACTCCTTTGTCCCTCATGCCATCAGACTGTACAACTCCTCTCTGGGGGGGAGGAGGGGTAACAGGAGGACAGAGGACGGGAAGGAGCAGTAGCCTAGCCTAACAATAAGCAATACCGACAATGTGCAATATAATGTGCAATATAAAGTGCAATATCTTTCCTGCTGTGCCCCCTTTCCCCCCCTCTCTCTCCCCCTTCCTCTCTTCCCCATATCTTATTCTTTTATATTTGTATATGTAAATACTTAATTTATTTTAATTTATCTAGAAGTTTTCTCTATTTCTTTTCTCGGTTTATCTGTAATGATGCTGCTGGAATCTTAATTTCCCTGAGGGAATCCTCCCAAAGGGATCAATAAAGTTTTATCTAATCTAATCTAATCTAATCTAATCTAATCTAATCTAATCTAATCTATAAATCCTTTAGATATGTTTTGATTAAAGGTTTTCAGAGCAATTTAATTAATCAAATAAACTCTTAAAATGTTAAAAAGATAATTGCTTCTATTATGTGAACAAATGAGACAAAACTAATTCATAGGTTATGATCCTTGTCAAAACATAAAAGGAATATAGGAAAGCTATCCTATGTTGGAGAATGTTGAGTGAGTGCACCAGATTATTGGTACATGGGAATAGCAGACTCATTTCTTCTGCTGTGACTGATAATTCCATTCTCCGGGAGGGAATCTGGCAGGTCTGCCTCTGTCAGCATATTTTCACTGCTCAGACAAGCCTTGCTGATGACAGAATCAACTATAAAATGACAGTAAGGTAATCTGAACCAGGAGAAATCAGAATTGAGGTTTTTGAGGCACTCAGCCTTTCAATTATTTTTTTTTTGTGTGTATTGTCTATTTCTTTGTTCTCCGTACTGCCTACTTTTAAAGAGGCTTACAGTATATTCAAGCTGATCTCTTAATCGTGATTTTAAAGTGCTAGTGCAATTGGTGGTTGAAAGATTAAGGTTGTGAGCTTTTCAGTTTCAGTGTAAATATAAAACAACTGCACTCTCACATTTACTCAATGGTGCTTTCATGTATTTCAAATTCAAAAGTTTATGAAAATCCAGTGACAACTGAAAGAGATTTGAGAGTGAAAATCTCTCAAAAATCAGTAGAAAAACTGTTAACTGTGCGACTTATCTCTCTCATCTCTTATCTGCCACTTCTGAACTTTTGTCATTGATAGATTCCTCCTGTCTGTGGAACCAGTTTGCCTGCTCCAAGAACAAGTGTATAGCCAAGCAGTGGCTGTGTGATGGAGAGGACGACTGTGGGGATGGAGTGGATGAAAGTGATGATCTCTGTGGTGCGCACTATAACACGTATACTTATGTAATAGATGAATGGTTTCAAATCCTGACTAAAAAAGAGCACCCTAAGTATAGTGTAAATGAGATGCAGCCATTTTGATTAACCTGGTAATAAAAATCTCATGATGTTGAGCGTATTAATAAATGTTAGTAATAAACATTATTTTTAATTGGATTGTCATGAAATATCAGCGAGCGATTAACAGAACTGTCTAAAGCAAATTAACATGCAAATGCAATTAAAGAAGCAAACTATTTTCAGACTAGATGAATAAACATTACTTAACTTTTCATTAACTTCAAGATTTTTGTTCAAGCCATAATGATATGCATGTGAACCTTCTTAGCACATTAGAGTATGAGTCTGAATAGTGAGGAGTAACAGCTTTACTCATGTGATTCATTCATGCACAGGCTCTGTGACATGTGGCCCCGGATTGTTCAGTTGTTCAGGGTCTTATGCTTGTGTGCCCAAGCGCTGGCTCTGTGATGGGGAAAGGGACTGTCCTGATGGCAGTGATGAACTGGCAGTTGCTGGCTGCGGTATTCATTTATTAATTTATTTATTTACTCATTTATTAGTTTATTCTTTCACTCATTCAGTAACGGGGTGTAGGGATAAATGCAAGCATTCATTTGTTTACAGTAGTTAACTATAGCAGCTAATTGTAACACGTTTCCTGCTTGCAGCACCTAATAACACATGTGATGAGAATGCCTTCAGATGCCTTAACAAGGCCTGCATCCCCAAACGCTTTATGTGTGATCATGACAATGATTGTGGAGATGGATCAGATGAGTCAGTTGAATGTGGTGAGTGTTAAATTTTCTTCATCTTTATTATTTATGTGTCATGAATAGTCTATCTGTTATAATATTACAAATACTGCTACTAATAGTAGTCATAGTAGTAGTTCTATATAATTCTGCAAGCAGCAATTAAGGGGTCAAGCACTTTCTAAAGCCCCTCCACCCTTAGCAACAGAGAGACACCAGAAGCCGTTGAGACCATCAGCGCATGTTCCCAAGGAGATATACTAATTTTGATGATGAAATGTCAAGCCGTTGCTGATATATTGCCACACTTCTATTTTCAGTAGCTATCTCAAGTTGCAAATGAACTCAAACCTTATTTGTTAAGAGCAAATCATGTTGCTAAACATGTGCCAAGATTTCTTTCAATATGTAATAATGTTGCCGATATATTCTCTCATTTCTTTGGTGACTTAACTGTCAAATTCATTTGAATGTTATGGATGAACCATCCTGAAGATCTAAAATACATGTTTGGTTGACTTACAGTGATGTAGTGTAAACTATACAATCATTTGGACAATGTTTGAGATTAATCTATGATGACAGAATTTGTAGGATAAGTTAAAAAAAAAGAGCTGAATCAGATTTTTATTTAAAAAGAAGTAAAAATGGACTTCCTGTTTTGCAAATCACAATTTTGCTACATTAAGAACAATCAGCACCTTCCAGGCAACCAACAGAAAGAAAAATCATTATTTGATGTTGAGCGGTTCAAAAGGTACGAGCAGTCATTTCCTGATTATAGCACCCGCTAGAGGGGATTTAGTCAAAACTTCTTGTTGTTTCTCAAGTCTTGGTCCTTCCCTGACATATGAAGATTGATCTGAATACATCACACTGTTGCCAAGCTATGCCCTCACTTACTATTTGATGACTTTGCTGGCAAATTTATTTGCACATTATGAATAGACTTTCCTGAATGGAAAATTCTATTCCCCATCTATTATTTCTATGAATAGATGGGGGCCTTTCTGTGTGGAGTTTGCATGTTCTCCTCGTGTCTGTGTGGGTTTCCTCCGGGTGCTCTGGTTTCCTCCCACAGTTCAAAGACATTCAGATTTGGTCAAATACCCAGCCACTGGGGTTGCACAAACCAGTACATACTTAGTGCCGGTCCCAAGCCCGGATAGATCAGGGAGGATTGCATCAGGAAAGGCATCCTGCGTAAAAACCTAAGCTAAATCAAATATGCGGATCGTATGATCTTCTGTGGCGACCCTTAATGGGAGCAGCTGGAAGAAGAAGAAGAATAGATTTTCCTGCATATAAAACAAAATACAGGCTTGATCAAGTTGGTTATGTTATAATCCAGATTTCATGTGATTGGATAAAATATGTAAGAGAAGAAACAAAATAACAATTTAAAAAATCAGAATGGCAGAAAATCCAGTAAGGCGGAAATTAACGTCATGGTATCCACTGAACTTGACAGGACCAAAGAATTAGAGGAAAAGTTTCTACCATGTTGCATTGCATTGTAGAGTTATTATTGCAAATGTTTTACTGAAAATAATAATAATAATAAATTATTATTATTATTATTATTATTATTATTATTATTATTATTCCATTTAATATCTTTATCCATGTTTTTTGTTTTATTTTGTTTCTTTACACTGGAAATAGGGAGAAAATGGTCTCATTCTATTTCTGTGTAGGATAAAATTCTGAATCAAACACATGGCCGCAGTAATTGAAACATAATGACAAAATGACGAACACAGTTTGGGATGCTGTTTTAACAGCCAAGAGTAGCACTAAAAGTTTTAGTAGATTAATTAATAATTACACATACATATGTAATTAAGTTCATTTAACATTTGAACCAAGCATTTTTCTCTGAGCTGTCCATACGGGAGGTGTGCTTTTAGCGCTTTACTGAAAAAATAATACAGTTTAAAGAAAAGGCTCTGTATCTCATCTCATCTCGTTATCTCTAGCCGCTTTATCCTGTTCTACAGGGTCGCAGGCAAGCTGGAGCCTATCCCAGCTGACTACGGGCGAAAGGCGGGGTACACCCTGGACAAGTCGCCAGGTCATCACAGGGCTGACACATAAACACAGACAACCATTCACACTCACATTCACACCTACGGTCAATTTAGAGTCACCAGTTAACCTAACCTGCATGTCTTTGGACTGTGGGGGAAACCGGAGCACCCGGAGGAAACCCACGCGGACACGGGGAGAACATGCAAACTCCACACAGAAAGGCCCTCGCCGGCCACGGGGCTCGAACCTGGACCTTCTTGCTGTGAGGCGACAGCGCTAACCACTACACCACCATGCCGCCCCAAGGCTCTGTATATAAAAAAAAATACGAAGCCATGCCATCAGTGGCATATCCTGGGCACGTTTGTCATTCAGCTGCTATTATTTGAAGATTGGAAATTGTATAATTATTAGAAAATAGGGTAGTGTTTATGAAAATTTTAGTAGAGGTGAAACAGTTCTGACTCAGAAGCACTGTAAGCGGCACCGTGAGCAGCAAAAAACTGCAAAAAATAGGTGCTTTCAAGCTACAAAGTTACCAGAGGCTTTCGTGTTAGTATATTTAGCATCTACAGTTAACCTATTTATGCACATTTATAATCCATGTTCTAGTTTGCAAGTTGCAGAGAATCCCAGGCGCATCTCTGTGTTTTTGAGAATTATTTCATCAGGTCAATCCATAAATGTGCCTGGACGTTAAAAGCAGATTTGGCTGTCTTCTTTTTAATGAAACAAATCTTCTAAACAACGCATAGCATGCTTTAATTAACCACTTTTCCTCTTGCAATGTTTCTGTTCTGTTTGAAATAAATGATATTTCACATTATAATTACATCAGGATCAATAGAGTTAGATATGCAGAGGCAGCAAGAAGGACTGTATAAGAACAGAGCATCACCATGGTATTAGAACAGAGAATCACTAGCATCTATATTTTTATCTGAAGCTTTAGTTACTGTGTATATTGGTTTTAGCCATTGTTTTGAACAGCAGATCGGATATGTTTGCTGAAGTAATAAAACAGTGATAGGATTGAGAATCAGCAGGCTAACAGTGGAATCTCTCCTGCAGCATACCGTTCATGTGGACCAGACGAGTTCCGTTGCGCTGATGGCCGTTGCTTACTCAGTGCGCAGTGGGAGTGTGATGGTTACCCAGACTGCCCAGACCACTCAGATGAGCTCCCCCACAACCTCAAATGCCTGGCAGCTGGTAAAGAGCCTGCAGAGTGCTGATGAAATGTGTTTGGCTGATGGACATGGGGTTTACTGAATATCTAAGGGGAAACAAATGGGAGTGGGAACAGTGTGCATTAAAGCAAGAGCTTGAAGGGGAAAAGGCTGAGCCGAGGGCTGACAGGTTTTTTTTTTACCGAATGCACCTAGAGTCTGTAAAAAGCCTTTGAGCTTATTGGCACTTACGATATGTGCAGAATAGCATGTGGTCTTCTGCTGTTTTTGCTTTTTATGGCAAAGTAGAAAACACTATTTGGTTGAGCTAGTTAAGAGGTTTGCTTTCTTCTCTTGTTATTCTTCCAGAGAGCCTGTGCAATGGCTCCTTTTTTATGTGCTCCAATGGCCGATGTATATCTGAGACAAGCCTTTGTGACCAGAAAGATGACTGTGGGGACCGCTCCGATGAGAAAAACTGCAACGTTAATGAGTGCCTCAATCGACGTGTCAGTGGCTGTACTCAGGATTGCCAAGATTTACTAGTGGGATACAAGGTTGGTTCACGGTCACATCGAGTGTTAACAGTCTTTCATGATGACTAGTCTTCCATTCTTTTACTAAGAATTGTAATACCTCATACCAAAACGATACTATGGCAAAAAAAGAAATGCATCATACTGAATTGTTTGTGTCCATAATGTTAGTGAGTAAAGAATCTCCATGTAGTATGTGTGCTGATGTTCCATGTGACTGCTGCTCATTTGCATATGTTAGTTTTATGAACTAGCTTTTTAACTTAAAATGACTGAAGTGTTTTCCAAACAAGCAGAGTCATGTGAATAATTGCTTTGACTAATTGCATCAGGTACCAGGTCTGGCACTGATGAGTGAACATTTGAATGTTACTAAAGGTTGGGCTCAAGCAGAATGTAAGGATTTTGTTCCTGTCTTACTACATTTTTCTCCATGTGTGGTGGATGAAGCAGCTGTACTCACCACATGCTAATATTTACCCACTTTTCAGATGTCAGCTAATAAATAATAAGCTGCTTTTCACCCTGGTCATAACCTGACTTACATGTTTAATGCTGAACATATAGACCAGTTCATTCTGCTTTTTGTGTTTATAAATATTTTGTGTGCTCTTGTGTGAGAATTTCTATAAAATTTGTCCTGACTTGTCATCTTGTCTACACAAATATTCACTCGAGGTCTTCTGCACACAGATTAAAGCCCATGGATTAAAAGCCTCAAGGTCTAGTCTGAAAATCATTTCCATTTTAGATTCCCTACCTATAGTAGTCCTGGACTAAGGATGTGTCTCGCTGACTAAACAAAGATAAGCCCAGGCTTGATGGATGTCAGGTTCCATTAATAATGGCTATGATCACTCAGTCCTATGATTGACAGTTTCTGAAAGGTGGACAGGCTACCTGGTTCATACCAAAGTCACAAATGTCTTCCCCACATGACCTTTGGCAATCAGAGCCATTGGCGTGGCCCAGGTGTTGGTCTAAGGCAAAAGCCTGTCCAATATCTCCCTCTCAGAATCAATAAAGGGATTATTGAAAGACAACAAATGCCAGAGGACACATAGGTGATGACCTTTATCTTCTACCAGAGAGAAATAAAAATATAAGGCTCTGCACAAAGCTCTATAAGCTGAGCACAGAGTGGAGGACAATCAAGAGAAATACAGTAACTGACTCAGCCAAAAGTCTAGAGAGATTTATTGCTCTGTTGCTCAAATAATTTTCTTTGGAAATTGCAATAGCATCTAAAGGATACAATAAAAAAAAATGTACTCTATATATGGGTTGCTCTGAAAACACATTCATGAAAAAGTTATGCTTGGCTGCAAGTTGAATTAATGTGCTTTTTACGCATCAAATCCAAATTTTACTCTGTTACTGTATTTTTCCCATAACTAAACATTGCATTATTATTGCTGAATTACTTGGAAGTGTCTCTCAGAATCCTAGCTTCTGCCTCACTAATTCATTTCCATTTTTAGCTCATTTAAAAGCTTCTGGAAAGAAAATAACTGTTGGCAATTTTCACTGTACGTAGTGCAATAATGACAGTTTACATGGTTTCAGGGAAGAGATCGTAATTTATTTATTGCAATTGGATAACTTAAAGGTGCAAAACATTTGAATTGCTTTCCATCATTTTTCATCCACGTGTCTAGTGTAAGTGCTGGCCAGGATTTCACCTGAAGAATGATGGGAAAAGCTGTGTTGACATTGATGAATGCTCCACCACTCTCCCCTGCAGTCAAACCTGCATCAACACTTACGGTTCTTACAAGTGTTTGTGTGTGGATGGTTACGAAGCCTCAAAACACAACCCGAACAGCTGCAGGTCTCTCTCTGGTAATTACATCTATTCCATACATCATGTGGCTATGTTGCAATAATTTGTTTGGCATTTTAGTTTGAAGATTTTTGCTTGTTTGTAATGGAATCACTGAGGCATAAAGAAAAAAAAGAGGCGACATGAAAGGAAATAAAACATGACAGGGCATGCTCTTACAGGAAAATAATCAATGGCTTATACCACAGTGGTTTGCTAATGATTGCATTTTATTAATGAACAACACATCATGCTTTTAATGTTTATAGTTCCATTTATGTTTCATAGTTACAATATGCGCATTACATGATAGCAGGTATAAACAGTTGTTCCCTCACCAACTTCTCTTTTTTCTCTTTCTTGAGGTGAATACATACAACCTCGATTCCAAAAAAGTTGGGACAAAGTCCAAATTGTAAATAAAAATGGAATGCAATGATGTGGAAGTTTCAAAATTCCATATTTTATTCAGAATAGAACATAGATGACATATCAAATGTTTAAACTGAGAAAATGTATCATTTAAAGGGAAAAATTAGGTGATTTTAAATTTCATGACAACAACACATCTCAAAAAAGTTGGGACAAGGCCATGTTTACCACTGTGAGACATCCCCTTTTCTCTTTACAACAGTCTGTAAACGTCTGGGGACTGAGGAGACAAGTTGCTCAAGTTTAGGGATAGGAATGTTAACCCATTCCCATTGTCTAATGTAGGATTCTAGTTGCTCAACTGTCTTAGGTCTTTTTTGTCATATCTTTTGTTTTATGATGCGCCAAATGTTTTCTATGGGTGAAAGATCTGGACTGCAGGCTGGCCAGTTCAGTACCCGGACCCTTCTTCTATGCAGCCATGATGCTGTAATTGATGCAGTATGTGGTTTGGCATTGTCATGTTGGAAAATGCAAGGTCTTCCCTGAAAGAGACGTCATCTGGATGGGAGCATATGTTGCTCTAGAACTTGGATATACTTTTCAGTATTGATGGTGTCTTTCCAAATGTGTAAGCTGCCCATGCCACACGCACTAATGCAACCCCATACCATCAGAGATGCAGGCTTCTGAACTGAGCGCTGATAACAACTTGGGTCATCCTTTTCCTCTTTAGTCCGAATGACACGGCGTCCCTGATTTCCATAAAGAACTTCAAATTTTGATTCGTCTGACTACAGAACAGTTTTCCACTTTGCCACAGTCCATTTTAAATGAGCCTTGGCCCAGAGAAGACGTCTGCACTTCTGGATCATGTTTAGATACGGCTTCTTCTTTGAACTATAGAGTTTTAGCTGGCAACGGCGGATGGCACAGTGAATTGTGTTCACAGATAATGTTCTCTGGAAATATTCCTGAGCCCATTTTGTGATTTCCAATACAGAAACATGCCTGTATGTGATGCAGTGCCGTCTAAGGGCCTGAAGATCACGGGCACCCAGTATGGTTTTCCGGCCTTGACCCTTACGCACAGAGATTCTTCCAGATTCTCTGAATCTTTTGATGATATTATGCACTGTAGATGATATGTTCAAACTCTTTGCAATTTTACACTGTCGAACTCCTTTCTGATATTGCTCCACTATTTGTCGGCGCAGAATTAGGGGGATTGGTGATCCTCTTCCCATCTTTACTTCTGAGAGCCGCTGCCACTCCAAGATGCTCTTTTTATACCCAGTCGTGTTAATGACCTATTGCCAATTGACCTAATGAGTTGCAATTTGGTCCTCCAGCTGTTCCTCTTTTGTACCTTTAACTTTTCCAGCCTCTTATTGCCCCTGTCCCAACTTTTTTGAGATGTGTTGCTGTCATGAAATTTCAAATGAGCCAATATTTGGCATGACATTTCAAAATGTCTCACTTTCGACATTTGATATGTTGTCTATGTTCTATTGTGAATACAATATTAGTTTTTGAGATTTGTAAATTATTGCATTCCATTTTTATTTACAATTTGTACTTTGTCCCAACTTTTTTGGAATCGGGGTTGTAGGTTAAAAAATACAGGTTGTTGTGTTACAGAGAAACTGCAAACTCCTTTCAGAAATATTAAATAAATGTATCCTTAAAGAAAGCTTCACGGTATCAGTGATATGTTTTTATTTGTTAAATAGCACTTTAAACATTTTTATTATTAGCTTTGTGGAGCACCCATATAATATAAATCCCCGTTGCTATAGAAACAATAAAGAGCACATTATTATAAACCTGTGATTAGAATTACAGTGGGCAATACTGTCAGAGCTGTGCTGTTATAGAAAATTAATCAAACTAATCAAGCAATCAGATTAAAGAATTCAACAAAGCTGTGATTATATTTGATTGATCATATTAAATTTAATGAGTGACACTGTGTTATCAAATTATAAATGTAAAAACCTTACGATGACTTGCAGCCAACAGCCTAATACTGTTTAAAATGTTGTTGTTGTTTTTTTGTCTTTTCTTTATTCAGCTGAAGATCCTGTTCTTATACTTGCCGATCATCATGAAATCAGAAAACTAAGTGTTGATGGCTCTAATTACACTCTCCTGAAACAGGTAAGCATTTCTGTTTCTTCCGTTTTATTTTCTTACACATTGCAATCCCTTCTTCACAACTGTTGAACAAATCCACAGCCAGGTTTAATCTGTCCCACAGAATGTGTTACGATAAGTTTCAGTGGTGATTCACAGAGCAATCCATGAAACTAAACTGTTAAAAGCTTAATAGAGTCCCAATTAACAACCATGGTGATGTGATTGTGATAACAGCACACTAGCAGTTGTTGGCCCTCTCTTTTGAAAAGACTGATTGAAGTCATTAAACAGAGCACTTTCTGTGGAGTTTCACATTAATAGAGTGAAAACAAATCGTGTGTCCAAAGACTGCCTAGAAGTTGTAATCCCTCCACAGCATGCAGCACACTGTTGATTTTTGTTTTCTGCCCTATTTTTTTCCTGCAGCAGCTTCATGAAATCTTTCAACAGAATTTTTCCACTTAATATTCATTTATAATTATTATTAGTTACCTTCTCATGTTCAGCTTGAGTTGATATCCTTTTATTTACTGTGTTGGGACTTTTTTATTGTTTTATTGTTAATTAACTGCATTTACTGTACTTATGGAATAATGTAAATCTAATTTTGAATTTTAATTATGTAACCTGCACTTACTGTGTAATTCATTTCAGCTGAAATTCATGACAGCATTTATAAAGCTTTTGATAAATTATCCCTCTTTATCCAAGGCTCTCATTATCAGTCACTTTAATCATTGTTTTGATTTAATCAATCATTTATTCTACATGATTGAATGTAATCTGGTTAACCTCATATTTGACTATTATGCTACCAGACATTCACTGTATGCAAAGGTGGGTAGTAATGTGTGGCGTTTACTCCCTTACCTGTACATGTAATTAAGCACTTTCCCCCCAATAAATTATACTTACAGTATAGGAGTAGTTTTAATGCATAATACTTTTCACTATTACTTGAATACATTTACAATTTAAAAATATACTCAATTACATTAGACTATGCACTTTTCGTTACCTTTATACCAACCAGCCATAACATTAAAACCACTAACAGGTGAAGTGAACAACATTGATTAAAACAGAAAGGTGTCAGCATTCACTTTTTCAGTAGTTTGTGCTACAGTAGCTCTTCTGTGGGATTGGACCATATGGGTTAGTTTTCATGCCCCATGTGAATCAATTAACCTTTGACATTCATGACCCTGTTTATGACCGGTTTACCGGTTGTCCTTTTGTGGACCACTTTTGGTGGGTACTAACTACTACATACCAGGAACACCCCACAAGATGTGCCATTGTGGAGATGCTCAGACCCAGTCATCTAGCCATCACAATTTGGCCCTTGTCAAAGTCACTCAGATCGTTGTGCTTGCCCATTTTTCCTGCCTCCAGCACATCAAGATGGTGTCACATTCAAGAACTGACTGTTCTCTTGCTGCCTAATATATACCACCCCTTGAAAGATACCACTGTAATGAGATAATCGATGTTATTCACTTCACCTGTCAGTGGTTTTAATGTTATGGCTGATCTGTGTATATAATTTATTAAATTATTTTATTCATGCATACATAGCTTCTACAATGTTGACTTTGATACACAAAGTTTAAACACACAAACGGACAAACATAAAGGCCAGGAGTTACTGACCAGTGAGTTAAGTTTTAAGAGATTAAATAGTGTTGTGACATTGGTATAGGTTTCAAAAGATTTATGGTAAGAAAAAATGGAAGAGATGTGTAACACTTATGGGGTTTGAAGGGAAAATGAGGAGATCGGAGACAGGTTTGCAACAACTTGAAGGTGTGCTTTTTTTGTGCACTTTTGCTTTTCTGCATTTTTTTTTCATTCAGTGCACACACACACACGGCTCTATGTTGCCTCTCTCCTCTTTATTCTGGAAGATTTATGAAACTAACCTGTAACAAAATTGCCTTAGTTTATTTGTTAAATATTTATTATTATTATTATTATTATTATTATTATTATTATTATTATTGTTATTATTATATAATATTTAAATATTTATTATTATTATTATAGAGCTAATGAGATGAGATTATTGATGATGATGATGATGATGATGATGATAATAATAATAATAATAATAATAATAATAATAATAATAATAATAATTTGTTTTTATTCTGGGCATAACTGATATTCTGATACATTTGTATGTAATACATTATAGATGCAGTAGTAGAAGAAGAAGATGTTGTCTTTATTTGTCACATGCACATTCAAGCAAAGTGAAATTTGTCCTCTGCATTTAAACCATCTGAAGCAGTGAACACATGCATTCACACAAACGTGAGCAATGAGCACACACACATACCCAGAGCAGTGGGCAGCTATACTACAGCACCAGGGGAGCAGTTGGGGGTTAGGTGCCTTGCTCAAGGGCACTTCAGCCCAAGGCTACCCCATGTTAACCTAACCGCATGTCTTTGGACTGTGGGGGAAACCGGAGCACCCGGAGGAAACCCATGCAGACATGGGGAGAACACGCAAACGCCACACAGAAAGGCCATCATTGGCCAGTGGGCTCGAACCCAGAACCTTCTTGCTGTGAGGCAACAGTGCTAACCACTACATCACCATGCCACCCAAATCACCATATGAAGTTACTCACAACTTGAGTAGCCATTTTATGAGAATTTTTTACTCATACTTAAGTCATTATTTTGATGAGTACTTTTATTTATACTTGAGTGAGTATTATCATAAAGTAACAGTACTTTTACTTGAGTACAGATTTGCTTACTCTACCCACCTCTGACTGTGTGTCAGTCATGGCAGTATTCTCAGGAATGGAAAAATCAGTAGCTGTTTTAAAAAATGATAATAATCATAAAGATGCTTGTTTTCTTTCTACAAAACCCATTTCCAGAAAAGTTGGGATATTTTCCAAAATGCAATAAAAACAAAAAATTGTGATTTGTTAATTCATGTAAACCTTAATTCACATGAACCTTTTGTTGTGAACTGACAAAAGTACAAAGAAAAGATTTTCCATAATTTTATTGGCCAACTTAATTGTAATTTGTAAATATAAATGAAGTTAGAATTTGGTGCTTGCAACACTCAGAAAAAAGTTGGGACAGAATCAAAATAAGTCTGAAAAGTTTATAGGATATTCAAGTAACACCATTTTGGAAGATTCCACAATAAGCAGGTTAATTGTTAAGAGGTGAGGGTATCATGACTGGGTATAAATGGAGCATGCACCAAAGGCTCAGTCTTTGCCAGCAAGGATGAGTCATGGCTCACCCCATTATGCCAAAATTCATGAGAGAATTGTTAGTCAATCCAAAAAGAACATTTCTCAATGCAAGATCGTAGAGAATTCAGGTCTTCCAAAACCTACCATACATAATACACTGCAGTCTCGCTATATCAAACTCCTTGGGGAACGTCCAAATAGTTTGTTCTACCAAAAAGGTCATCATACTGAACCAAACACTCACTCTTACATAAAACAAAACCAACTGTGTTTAATTTGTATTTATGCTTAATTCACTTACATATTTATGCAGTAAAGGAAATAAGTCATTCTTAAGTAAAGGAAATAAATCCCACTCGCCATCATTTGCTTGCTGCATCGTCTTTCTTTTCAGCACATCATTTTGATTGCAGTTAGGGACAAAGTTTCAGAGTTCTTTTTCTTTTGCTTCAAAAGTTGAAATTTAATTTTTTTGGATACCATGTTCCTGAGACAATTTCATTGCTTTCTCACCATGCTTTAGATGGTCCAGGCTATGAAGTTTGTCTTTGATGGTGTCACGTCCGCACACACGCAGCGGCATACCTCAATCTGCTACTCACGTACACACATTCAGTGCCATTAGGACTAATTACCATGCACCTATTCTGGATCAGAGCACAATCACAACAAACATTTATAAGGATTCTCACTCCACACAGACGTATATGCACTGTACCTTGTGTCTCAGGTTAATGTTTTGTAGCATTGTGTTAATATTCTGGTTTCTGATTCTATTTTGGATTTTGCCCTTTTTCTTCGCCTTTGATATCCTGTCTGTGTCTTGCTTAACGTTTGATCACTGATTTGGATCTGTCTGCCAGCATGATTTTAAATAAAACTCTTCCAGCGATTACATCCATCTATCATCTGCATTTTCTGACAGATGGAGAGTATCTTCCATTTACAAGTAACCATGACAACAGTGCTTACAGAGTAAATACTTGAGTAAAACTCCTTTCAGCTTGTAAAATAATCCTTTGAAGGGATTTTTTTAAGTCAATGATTGCCGTTCTCGATAATTGTTAGTGGTCAACACCTAAGCGAGGCTAGATAAGCCTTTGTTTTATGACGTCAACACATTGTTAACTTGACTTCAGACTTGATTACTTATTGTTTGTCTCTGGGGGAAGAGGAGCACATAGCTCAGTGATATGTCTGTGAAGGTTCTCAGTCATCCAGGTCATCATAAACCGTAGGTGCTAAAGAAGGCAATTGGACTTGCTTGAAATCCTTGAAGACATTTCACCTCTCATCCAAAAGGCTTCTTCAGTTCTGTCTGACTAGTGGGGAGTTCCAGGTATTTATCTTCTAGTGGACCAAAAACAACCCTAAGGAGAGTCATTCAGGACACATGGGTCATTGACCCTCTCAGTCATCCTGTAGGTGTTAGGGTCACTGGAGGCTGGGTTTGAATGTTGTTAGCAGCCTAGAGGGTCGTTAGGGTGATCTGTGGGTTGTTGGCTCTCTCTGCCATCATGTGAGTCATTGAAGTCAGCTGAGTCTTGGGCTACGTTTACACTAGACCAGGGGTGCCCAAATTGATCCATAAAGGGCCATGTGGCTGCAGGTTTTCATTCCAGCCATGCAGCAGCACACCTGATTTGGCTTATTCAATCAACTGACACACCCACCCTTTAATCAAGGGTGGGTGTGGCTGCAAGTATTTGACTGTGTGAAGACAGTTCAGTTGATTGAATGAGCCAAATCAGGTGTGCTGCTGCATGGCTGGAATGAAAACCTGCAGCCACATGGCCCTTTATGGATCAATTTGGGCACCCCTGCACTAGACCGTATCTGTCTCGTTTTCTTCGCGGATGCACTGTCCGTTTACATTAACCCCCCTGAAAAAGCGGGGAAACGGGAATCCGCCAGCGTCCACGTATTCAATCTAGATCGTATCAGCTCCGGTGCTGTGTAAACATTGAGAATACGTGAATACGCTGTGCTGAGCTCTAGCTGGCGTCTCATTGGACAACGTCACTGTGACATCCACCTTCCTGATTCGCTGGCGTTGGTCATGTGACGCGACTGCTGAAAAACGGCGCAGACTTCCGCCTTGTATCACCTTTCATTAAAGAGTATAAAAGTATGAAAATACTGCAAATACTGATGCAAATACTGCCCATTGTGTAGTTATGATTGTCTTTAGGCTTGCCATCCTTCCACTTGCAAGTAATAAGTGATATGCGCTGGGATCTCACACACAGCGGCTCAGTCCCGAATCGTGGCTTGTTCACTTCACTCGCGCGCTCTGTGAGCTGCGCAGGGCCGGAGTGCACACCCTCCAGAGGGCACTCGCTGTTCAGGGCGGAGTGATTTGGAGCGCAGGATGCCTGCGGAGCCGAGCGTATCCGCGTATTGGTGTTGCTGTGTGCACGGCTAACGGTTTTAGTGTAAACGCGAATCGTTTTAAGAACGTTAATCTGATGATCCGCTGATTCGACGTAATGTAAACGTAGCCTTGGTGTGGATGTGTATTCAGTTTTCTGGGAAGTGTGCCAAGGACTGCATTGTAGGTGGCTGATAAGTGGTGTCTCAGACCACCTCCTCTGTTCAGTGATGGTCATTCCAGGTTGACAAAGATGGCTTCTTTTACTCCTCTTTCAAACCACTGGTCTTCTCTGGCTAAAATGTGTACATTGCATTCCTGAAACGAGTGTATTTTGTTATGGAGATGATGATGGAGTCCTGGCCTGAGGAACTGGCTCTCCTGTGTTGAGCCATGTGCTTGTGAAGTGGTTGTTTTGTTTCCCCAATGTACAGGTCTGTGCATTCCTCACTGCAGTGAATTGCATACACTACATTGTCCTGTTTCTTTCTGGGTATTCTGTCCTTAGTGTGGACCAATTTCTGCCTCAGAGTGTTATTGGGTCTGAAGTGTACAGGGATGTTGTGTTTGTAGAAGATCCTCCTGAGTTTCTCAAATAGTCCAGAAATGTAGGGAATGACGGTGTTCTTGTGTTTGTTACTGTTTTCTTCCCTAGCCATTATTGGGAAGAAAACAGCAACAAACTGTTTGTGTTTCTTTTCCTGGTCTTGACAAATGCCCAGTTGGGATACCCACACTTCTGAAGTGCTTCCTTGATGTGTTTTTGCACCTTCTTTTTTCTCTCTACCATTGTAGGAATGTTCTGAGCCCTGTGATATAAGGTTTTAATGACCCCCAATTTGTGTTCCAGTGGGTGGTGAGAGTCAAACAGTAGCTACTGGTCTGTGTGTGGGTTTCTGGTAGACCTCGATGCTATGGTGCCAAAGGAGAACACAACCATCCAGTTTGAGAGAAAGGTGCAAAAGTTAACATCTGTGATGGTATGGGGATGCATCAGTGTCCATGGCATGGGTGAGTTGCATGTGTGTGAAGGTACCATTGACACAGAGGCATTGGGATTTTAGAGAGACATATGTTGCCATCAAGGTGTTGTCTCTTCCCGGGACGTCCATGCTCATTTCAGCAGGATGATGCCAGGGCCCATTCTGCACAGCTACAACACCGTGGATTCGCAGACACACAGTGTGTGTGCTTGACTGGTCTGCTGCTAGTCCAGGTCTGTCTCCTGTTGAGAATGTATGGCACTTCATAAAGAGGAGAATCAGACAACATTGACTACGGACTGTTGAGCAGCTAAAGTCTTATATCAAGTAAGAATGGACAAAAATTCCAATTGCAAAGCTGTAACAATTAGTATCCTCAGTTCCCATACAATTAAAAAGTGTTATTAAAGGAAAGGTGACGTAACATAATGCCTCTGTCCAAACTTTTTTTTTTTGAGTGTGTTGCAGGCATCAATTTCTAAGTTTGTTTATATTTACAAAATACAATTAAGTTGGTCAGTAAAGCTATTGAAAATCTTTTCTTTGTACTTTTGTCAGTTAAATAAAGGTTCATGTGAATTAACAAATCACAGATTTTTTTTTAATCATTTTGGAAAATATTCCAACTTTTCTGGGAATGGGATTTGTATATTAATTTGTATTAATGCACTGAAAAGGCTATTGTATTTTCTACTTATGTTTTCAGACAAACAAAACATGGGATGGGGCAGCACATTAGGTCTTTTACTTGCCCAGTGGGCTATTTTATGATTTATGATTTGTTAACTCTTACATATAGTTTTTCTCAAAACATTGTATTCGTTTGAAAACTGAAAACAGCAGCATGATAGTTTCTTGATTGGCCACTAGATTAATCATAAACCGAATGTGTTTGAAAGTACACTATATGGCCAAAAATTTGTGGACACGTTCCCATCACATCCATATGTGGATCTTCCCCAAACTGTTGCCACAATGTTGGTAGCACAGAATTGTATAGAATGTCATACATGCACTACAGGTTCCCGTCACTGAATCTAATAGGCTCAAAGCTGTTCCAGCATGACAATACCCCTGTACACAATGCAAGCTCCATGAAGACATGCTTTGTCAAGGTTGGAGTGGAAGAACCTGAATGACCTGCACAGAGCCCTGACCTCAACCTCACTCTACGCCTTTGGGACAAACTGGAATTCCAACTGTGTGCCAGTCGTCCTCACCCGACATCAGTGTGTGATTTCACTATGCTCGTGTGGCTGAATGAGCACAAATCCCCACAGTCATGCTCCAAAATCTAGTGGAATGCTTTCTTTATTATAGTGATAATAGCTTTAATAAATATCTGTATTAAAGTTATTTAAACAGTAAAATGGGGACTAAATCTGGAATGAGATGTTAATTAAGAATAAGCTGTTAGTTAAGAATATGAAAAACTTCAAACTGTACCATTCCCATAATTCATAGCTTGCCTTTCTAGAATATTTTCCTTCTTACTGTTAAATTATTAATCACCCAGTCCCTGCACCTCAGACTATATTTTCTTTGAGTCCCTATAGACTCAACATTCTTTGGGAATTTTAGTGATATGATGGTGTCATGTCTGCTTTCACTCGTCACCTGATCTTAGCACATGTGTTGAGGTGAGCAGAGCTGTACTGGTCAACAGCAAACTGCCTTTTCTGACTGACAACACACTGACGCCAACTTGACAGTAATGGATGTAGCTCATTATCCTGTTGGAAGGCTCTCTGAACCCTGCTTCAGCACATTCCTCAGGCATCACTCAACAGCCTGCTGTTCCAAAATCAATGCAATGATTAGATATCAAAGGCATGTATACATGCTGTGTTTCTCATCTACATTCCTGCCAGATTCACTTTGGAAAACTAAAGGAAAAGTGCATATGGAGTGGCTAATTAAGCTCTCCAGCTAATTGAGTAACAGAACAAGGCTGCATATCTTGCTCTTTTGTGCACTGGAGAAGCTGTGCTGTTTTATTTTGATCATCTGTTGGCTGAACAACATAGATTTTTTTTACTTTGGCAGTGGGAAAATAACACTTTCACTTCTGTTATTTTCTAAAGGGTCTCAACAATATTATCAGCTTGGATTTTGACTACAGAAAAGAGTTCATCTACTGGGTTGACTCAAGTAGACCCAGCGGTCGAAGGATCAACAGAATCCGGCTGAATGGTAGCGATCTCAAGGTATGCTTAATATGCTCATCTTTTTCTTAAATAAGTAGTTTACTGAAAGACCAGCACAATCTTAATCTGATTATTCATTCATTCATAATGAATTTCTATTGATATTCTAGAGAGGCCCTTTGTTGTGTTACTGGGTCAATGTCAACATAATTACAGTTTCTCTTTTTGGAAATTATCATTATTATTTAGCAGTACCATTATCTCTAAAACCATTTGCCTCTCAGGCTTTTGTCTATAGGATACAGTCAGCCACAGAAGTAATGGTATCCTTGAAGAAAAAGAGCAAAAATGATTGCATAAAAGAAATTATACACACAGTTACACACCTGTAAGGCAACTGTATTGAAAGAACAGCACCTGCTATCAACTGAATTTAAAAAAGGGAAGTCAGTGGCAGGCAGGGATCTTGTGAAGGTTGCTAACATTATACATATCATATTTTAGTCCAAAACCTGGTTGCCTGTGTCAGGAGGTTAAGACTTGGGCATAGGTGGATCTCTCAGTAAGAGAATGACCTCCAGCGTCAAAATCTACACAGACGTGGTTGCAAGAAAACATTTTTTTTTGCAATAACCATCTCAGTCTCTGGGGTTGAACCACTGGCCTACAATAAACAAGGCACATGCATGATAATGTAAAAATATTAAGCAGCATCTTTTTGTTTCTGTGCACCAAAGATCAGGAACATATTACCAATAAACATTTGTTAGGCTCCATCTATCAGTGATTAAGGTTTCCCCCCCCCCCCCCCCCACATTTTATTTACTAGATTTTATTATTTGTCGTATAGGCAGTACTTTTTACTTTACATATGTTTTCATGACCTTTTTATTATTTTATTTATCATACGTTTATTCCATTTGTATCTATCTTTTAACCATTTCTCACTGTTAGGATTTTCATCTTTGTCACTGTGTCACATCTGCACCTGCTAGCACTTTAGACTCCACTTCTCAACATTCACAGTGACCTTCAAATATGGCCACTACAGACTACAACACCCATCCTGCACTTCACCTTTAACAGTCTCCTGATTCTAATTGCACACGCCTGGATTCAATCACCACAGCACACACACAAGCACTCTCGCTGCACTTAGACCCCGTTTACACGTAGCTGGTATCTATAAAAACGGATATTTATTTATGCGGTTGCACCCATCATTTACACGTAAACGGAGGTTTCAGTCACTGAAAACGGCTGCTTTCGAAAACTCCGGGCAAAGTGGAGATTTGTGAAAACGATGGTTACGTATGTAACCATGGTTCTATGAATTTCGTATGACCGCCAGAGGCGGTGCTTTAAGCACCCGGATGTCCATCACATGCGCATGCAGTTCGAGTGTGTGTATACCAACAAGGTCGCTTGCGACAGGGGGTGACATATGTCACTGCACCGGTACTTAAGGTGCATTCACCCCGGAAGCATTCTCTTGGCAGTCTTCTCGTCAGCCTTCCGAGTGACGGCCAAGTTCTGGCGGTCATCCGAAATTCATAGAACCGCGGTTACATACGTAACCATCATTCTATTTCATTTCTCCTGACCGCCAGAGGAGGTGCTTTAAGCACCCGGATGACTAATACCAACAGGGTCACAAGGAAGACCTATTTACCCTACGAATGGCTGAAAAGGGTGGCTGTGGCCAGTGGATTGTGCATGGCCACATTAGCCCTATAAAACCTTGCAAACGTGCAAGTTGAGACCCATGAGGCAGCGGCACAGATATCAGAGAGTGGAACTCCACGTAGAGCCGCCCATGATGCAGCCACATTCCGAGTGGAGTGGCCTCGGATGTGGGGAGGGACCGGGAGGCTGCTGCTAATGGCCTCCATGGTCCAGTTCGACAGTCTGTTTGGACAGCACGTGGCCGCGCCTATATCCAGTGTGGCCCACAAACAGTGCATCCGACTGCCTAAATGCAGCAGTCGCTTCAATGTATGCCCTCCGTGCTCGAACTGGGCAAAGAAGGACATGACCTTGGCCCTGCTCATTCTCCTCAGGTGGTGGTCTGAAGGCTTCCAGGCTGAGGGGCTGATTGGTGTATGAAGAGGAGGAGAAGTTCTTGGGCATAAACGAAGGATTAGGCCACAATGTTACACCCGTGCCATCGGGCTCCATTGTAAGCACTCCCGGCCGATAGACAGGGTGTGTAGTTCACCCGCTCTCTTAGCATTCCTTTTAGCTATGATGTCGGCTGTCTTTAAAGATAGCCACTTGAGCTCCGTCCCCTGTAGGGGCTCAAATGGAGGTTTACACAGTGCACTTAAAACCAGAGGCAAGTCGCAAGCTGGTCTTGGACTGCGTTGAGGGGGTCTTATGCGCTGAGCACCTTTAAGAAAGTGGCTCGCCCGTGTGTGGGATCCCACAGTCAGCCCGTCTACCCTGTTGTGCATTGCGGATATAGCCGCTACATACACCTTGATGGTGGAGGGTGCAAGGCCCTCGTCCAGATGAGACTGTAAAAAGCTGAGAATCCCCGGTATCGGGCAACATGCCGGTTCCTGATGGCATGCTTGGCACCAACTTACAAAGAGCTTCCACCTATTGGCATAGAGCGCATTGGTGGAAGGTGCGTGGGAACACTGGATGGTCCGCACAACGGTCGACTCACATTCTGCTAGCAGTGGGTTGGGCCCTTCAGAGGCCACACCCACAGCTGCAACCGTACTGGGTTCGGATGCCAAATTTGACCTTCCGTCTGTGAGAGGAGGTCCATCCGTGCAGGGAGACACCAAGGCTCCTTGTGCAGCAACCCGTACAGGGTAGGGAACCAGACTCTCCCCGGCCAATAGGGGGCTATCAACAGCACCCTGTGACCCTCCTTGAGGATCCTCTCGAGAGTGGGCAGAATTAGCGGGAGTGGTGGGAAAGCATATAGGAGCTGCTGTGGCCACTCGTGTGCCAGTGCGTCTTGGCCCAAGGGGCTTGACGTTTCTTTCAGTGTAAACCACAGGGGACAATGTGTCGTGGCCTGGGAGGCGAAAAGGTCCACCTCTGTCCTGCCATATTGCAGCCAAATACTCTGCACCACTTCCGGGTGCAGCTTCCACTCCCCCGGATCGGGGTTCTGTTGTGACAGAAGATCCGCAGCAGTGTTCCTCACTTCTGGTGAATGCATTGCCCTCAGGCTCACCAGACGAGGGTAAGCCCATGTCAGTAGGTGCCGAGTGAGCTTTCAGGGAAGGTAGTGACCTGGTGCCGCCCTGGTGGTTTATATGATAGACCACAGATGTATTGTCGGTCTTTATAAGGACATGCCGACCCGCTAAAACCGGACGGAAATGTTTCAGGGCGAGGAAAACGGCCCGCAGCTCTAACACATTGATGTGTTGTCCCTGCTGTTGTGGGGTCCATATGCCCCGGGTGATGTTGTCCTGTTGGCTTCTTCAAACCAGGACCTTCAGCATGCACTGGGGCGGTTTGCAGTCGAGTGTGAAGCGGCTGGAATGAGAATCAGCACCTCCAAGTCCGAGGCCATGGTTCTCGACCGGAAAAGGGTGGCTTGCCCTCTCCAGGTTGGTGGAGAAGTCCTGCCTCAAGTGGAGGAGTTTAAGTATCTCGGGATCTTGTTCACGAGTGAGGGAAGGATGGAGCGTGAGATCGACAGGCGGATCGGTGCAGCCTCCGCAGTGATGCGGTCGCTTTACCGGTCCGTCGTGGTGAAGAAGGAGCTGAGCCAAAAGGTGAAGCTCTCAATTTACCGGTCGATCTACGTTCCGACTCTCACCTATGGTCATGAGCTTTGGGTAATGACAGAAAGAACAAGATCGCGGATACAAGCGGCTGAAATGAGTTTCCTTCGCAGGGTGGCTGGGCGCTCCCTTAGAGATAGGGTGAGAAGCACAGTCACTCGGGAGGAGCTCGGAGTAGAGCCGCTGCTCCTCCACATCGAGAGGAACCAGCTGAGGTGGCTCGGGCATCTTTTTCGGATGCCTCCTGGACGCCTCCCTGGGGAGGTGTTCCAGGCATGTCCCCCCGGGAGGAGGCCCCGGGGAAGACCCAGGACACGCTGGAGGGACTATGTCTCTCGGCTGGCCTGGGAACGCCTCGGTGTTCTTCCCGAGGAGCTGGCCGAGGTGTCTGGGGAAAGGGAAGTTTGGGCTTCCATGCTTAGACTGCTGCCTCCGCGACCCGGTCCTGGATAAGCGGAAGAAGACGAGACGAGACCTCTTCAGGAGCTGACATCACTGCACACTCCCACTAACCTCCCAAATGTCCCTGAGAACCCAAAGCCCATGGAGATCTCATGTACCAAGTTAAACTTTTCTGAACATGAGTGAAGGCACAGAGAGAGACTGTGCCTCTACTGGGGGATTCCATACATCATGTGTCAAGTTGTGCTTCTCTTCAGGGAGATTCCAAAGCTTCAACAATGGCTGAGAGAGCCGCAACCACCTCAAGCCTTCTCCCGGTGAGTCTGTCTAAGTCTCTCTCAGCAATCACTCATGCTAGACATACAGATAAGATTCTCAGACTCTGTTTATACTCTCTCAGTCCTGATGGATTCTGGAGCTGTAGGAAATTTCATCAACAGTGATGCCATGCAAAGACTTCAAATCCCCAAATAACCACCCCAACAGCCCCTAAAGATCAGGACTATCATTGGGAGTGTCAAGCACTTCTTTTGGCTGCTCCCATATGTTCACAGTCTCCACAGTGGATCTGTTCCGTGTATTTGATTTGGCATAGGTTTTACACCAGATGCTCTTCCTGATGCAACCCTCCCCAATCTATCCAGGCTTGGGACCAGCATTAAGTATGCACAGTCTTGTACAACCCCAGTGACTGGGTATTTTACCAAATGTGCATGTCTTTGAACTGGGAGGAAACCAGAGCACCCAGAAAAAACCTATGGTTATCATTGACCGATTCTCCAAGTCGTTAAGACTTATCCCTCTACCATGTCTTCCTACAGCATTTGAAACTGCAGAACTAATCTTTACCCACATGTTTTGATACTTTGGCATCCCTGAATATATAGTCAGCAATCATGGTTCCCAGTTTACATCACGACTCTTGTCAACATGTATGGATAAATGGGAAGTTTTGGTTAGCCTAACGTCTGGTTATCACCCAAAGATGAAACGACAGGTGGAAAGGGCCAACCAAGAGATCAGGTGTTTTCTGAAAGTCTTTTGCACTAAAAACCAGGGGGAATGAGCCACAGTTCTTACCATGGGCTGAATATGCCCAGAAAACTTTACATCACTCTGCCCCATGTCTTTTACCCTTCCAATGTGTACTCAGCTATCAACCTCCCCTCTTCCCATGGGATGATTCTACCACTGATGTACCCGCAGTTGATAAATGGTTCAAACACAGTGAACAAGTGTGGGAGAGTGTCCACCAGCACCTAGTGGCACAAAGGTTCAAGCACTTTGCTGACTGTCACAGAGGAGAAACCCGACAATATAGCCCAGCTGACCAATTGTGGCCATCACCCAAGGACATCAGGAACCCACAAGCTTTCAAAAAACTCAGTGCTAAATAGATCGATCCCTTTAAAATTCTGCAATGCATCAACGACATTACTTACAAACTGGACCTGCCCAGACACAGTAGTTTTTTCCATGTTCCACATGTCATGCTTCAAATCTGCCATTCCAGGTCCATTAGCCACCCATATTCTCTCAGCCTCACCTCCCTCACCCTGGATGGACAACCAGCATACATCATCCACAACATCCTAAACTCTTGCTACAAAGGGGGCAATTTTGAATATCTGGTGGAGTAGGAGGGCTACGGCCCTGAAGAACATTTCTGGGTCCCTGCTAGGGACATCTTGGTCACATTCCTATGTCAAGAATTCCATACCAAGCATCCTGAGAAATCTGGCCCTTGCCCCCAGGACTGCCCAAGAAAAAGTATTGCTCCCAGAGTGAGCTCTCCATTTGCACCTGCTCGCCCTCTAGACTCTACTTCCCAGCATTCACAGTGGCTTTCAGATATGGCTGCCACAGACTACAACACCCATCCTGTGCTTCACCATTCACAGTCTCCTGATTTCTAATTGCACACATCTGGACTCAATCACCACAGCACACATATGAGCATACTCACAGCACTTAATCTTTGTGCAGTAAATGCTCAGTTACTGTTGGTCTGATGTTACCATGCCTTTGATCTCCTGCACTGTTATTCTCATTTTGACTTTGTTTGTATTTTTGGATTTTTCCCTTTTGCCTCTGCCTTTATTCTGTTTGTGCCTCACCTGACCATTGTCTGTTTTTGACTCTGCCTTTTGCCTAACAATTTAAATATGTCTGTCAGTTTGCCTTATAAAACTCCTTTCTGCTTTTACATCCGTCACCTGCAAACCTGACTCAATGTTATTTTTTCCATTATTATTTGCCCATTTTACCTACGTTTGACCATGTTTTGTTCATCTCTAGTTTTAGTTCAGATTTGGAAGCATTTTGATCTGCATTTTAAATGTATGAAGGTCTCTCCAAGACAAGCTTCAAAATTAATAATAATAATAATAATAATAATAATAACTTGAGCGTGTAATTACTGGTGCTCAAATTCCTGCTATTATGGACCATTCAGTCACCAAAGCTGAGCATGACCTTGCACTTCCTGTGTGCATGAGGGGGCCTTGGGCTTACAAATCCAGCTACAGCCTCATCCTCAGAATATGAGGCTTCAGTCAATGTCACGGGACCCCTGGTGAGGCAAATTGTGGAGCAAGTACATCAGCCTCCAGATGTGTCAGAAATAAGGTCAATATAATTGAACGTACGTAGAGAGAAAGATAAGCCCTTGAATGAGAGGCAAGAAGAAGTCAAGAACTCCCTATCGCCAGGAACCATAAGAGCTGTTGAGCTAGCCTTGGAGAAGGGTGCATCGAACTGGTTAACGGTGATCCCTATCAAGGACCTGGACTTCAGTTTAAACAAGCGAGAATTCAGGGACAGGAACACCCCCAGAGCTCAGAGGAAAACCAGGTCACTTCTTCTGGGTTTGGTCAGATTGTCTCACCTGTATCCCCTGGAAAGATTCCAGAAAAAACTGCCTTTGTTTAACGGCAAACAGTCTGTTTTGTTCAAACTGTCTGTCTGTTCACATACCTTGTGACTCGATTTGCCTTAGCAGAGATTCTCTGTTCTTCTCTGTTCTTCTTCCTCTGTTCATTACCTTAAACCCTTTCTCCTTGATTTTATGTGTCCTCCTCTTTTCTCCTTGTTTTCCCCTTCTCCACTCATCATTGTGCCAAGAATTGATTTTACTAAGGTCTGCCTTCAACTTTATGTCTCCTTCAAGTCTCCTTTTCCACCATGGTTCTTTTTCTGATCTCTTTTCCTTTTTCCTTATACCAAGTCTCTCCCCAACAAGGTACCCAGCAGCACACACAACTTTCCTGATGTCTGTAACGTCTGTAGTGTGAACATACTTCAATACAGTGTTCACCTTGCTGACTTCCTTCTGCACTGTATATCCATGGGCGTAGCAGAGATTCAGAATTACCTGAAACCTGTCCTCCTTAATCAACTTCCTGAATCTTGCAAGAATACCCCTTCCTTCATCAAGTTATTCCTCTTCAGCTGAATCACTCAGTCTTTCTTCCCACATGGTCCTGTTATTATCACCACCAAGCTCATCTACAGTGGTGCTTGAAAGTTTGTGAATCCTTTAGAATTTTCTATATTTCTGCATAAATATGAACTAAAACATCAGATTTTCACACAAGTCCTAAAAGTAGATAAAAAGAACCCAGTTAAACAAATGAGACAAATATTATACTTGGTTCATTTATTTATTGAAGAAAATGATCCAATATCACATCTGTGAGTGGCAAAAGTATGTGAACCTTTGCTTTGAGTATCTGGTGTGACCCCCTTGTGCAGCAATAACTGCAGCTAAATGTTTCCGGTAACTGTTGATCAGTCCTGCACACCGGCTTGGAGGAATTTTAGCCCATTCCTCCGTACAGAACAGCTTCAACTCTGGGATGTTGGTGGGTTTCCTCACATGAACTGCTCGCTTTAGGTCCTTCCACAACATTTTGATTGGATTAAGGTCAGGACTTTGACTTGGCCATTCCAAAACATTAACTTTCTTCTTCTTTAACCATTCTTTGGTAGAACGACTTGTGTGCTTAGGGTCATTGTTTTGCTGCATGACCCACCTTCTCTTGAGATTCAGTTCATGGACAGATGTCCTGACATTTTCCTTTAGAGTTTGCTGGTATAATTCAGAATTCATTGTTCCATCAATGATGGCAGGCCATCCTGGCCCAGATGCAGCAAAACAGGCCCAAATTATGATACTACCACCACCATGTTTCACAGATGGGATAAGGTTCTTATGCTGGAATGCAGTGTTTTCCTTTCTCCAAACATAATGCTTCTCATTTAAACTAAAAAGTTCTATTTTAGTCTCATCCGTCCACAAAACATTTTTCCAATAGCCTTCTTGCTTCTCCATGTGATCTTTATCAAACTGCAGATGAGCAGCAATGTTCTTTTTGGAGAGCAGTGGCTTTCTCCTTGCAACCCTGCCATGCACACCATTTGTTGTTCAGTGTTCTCCTGATGGTGGACTCATGAACATTAACATTAGCCAATGTGAGAGAGGCCTTCAGTTGCTTAGAAGTTACCCTGGGGTCCTTTGTGACCTCACTGACTCTTACACGCCTTGCTCTTGGAGTGATCTTTGTTGGTCAACCACTCCTGGGGAGGGTAACGATGCTCTTGAATTTCCTCCATTTGTACACAATCTGTCTGACTGTGGATTGGTGGAGTCCAAACATTTTAGAGATGGTTTTATAATCTTTTCCAGCCTGACGAGCATCAACAACCATTTTTTCTGAGGTCCTCTGAAATCTCCTTTGTTTGTGCCATGATACACTTCCACAAACATGTTGTGAAGATCAGACTTTGATAGATCCCTGTTCTTTAAATAAAACAGGGTGCCCACTCACACCTGATTGTCATCCCATTGATTGAAAACACCTGGCTCTAATTTCACCTTCAAATTAAATGCTAATCCTAGAGGTTCACATACTTTTGCCACTCACAGATATGTAATATTGGATCATTTTGCTCAATAAATAAATGACCAAGTACAACCCCGATTCCAAAAAAGTTGGGACAAAGTACAAATTGTAAATAAAAACAGAATGCAATGATGTGGAAGTTTCAAAATTCCATATTTTATTCAGAATAGAACATAGATGACATATCAAATGTTTAAACTGAGAAAATGTATCATTTAAAGAGAAAAATTAGGTGATTTTAATTTTCATGACAACAACACATCTCAAAAAAGTTGGGACAAGGCCATGTTTACCACTGTGAGACATCCCCTTTTCTCTTTGCAATAGTCTGTAAACATCTGGGGACTGAGGAGACAAGTTGCTCAAGTTTAGGGATAGGAATGTTAACCCATTCTTGTCTAATGTAGGATTCTAGTTGCTCAACTGTCTTAGGTCTTTTTTGTCGTATCTTCCGTTTTATGATGCGCCAAATGTTTTCTATGGGTGAAAGATCTGGACTGCAGGCTGGCCAGTTCAGTACCCGGACCCTTCTTCTACGCAGCCATGATGCTGTAATTGATGCAGCATGTGGTTTGGCATTGTCATGTTGGAAAATGCAAGGTCTTCCCTGAAAGAGACGTCGTCTGGATTGGAGCATATGTTGCTCTAGAACAGGGGTGTCAAACCTGATCCATAAAGGGCCTTGTGGCTGCAGGTTTTCATTCCAGCCATGCAGCAGCACACCTGACTTGGCTCATTCAATCAACTGAACTGTCTTCACACAGTCAAATACTTGCAGCCACACCCACCCTTGATTAAAGGGTGGGTGTGTCAGTTGATTGAATAAGCCAAATCAGGGTGCTGCTGCATGGCTGGAATGAAAACTTGCAGCCACACGGCCCTTTATGGATCAGGTTTGACACCCCTGCTCTAGAACCTGGATATACCTTTCAGCATTGATGGTGTCTTTCCAGATGTGTAAGCTGCCCATGCCACACGCACTTGTTAGGACTGGGACTGTTTTGGCCTCTAGAGGCCACTGTTATTTCCTTTTCTGGCCATGTTTGTTTTGGGCCTCTAGAGGTCACCACTGTGTTCTGTGTTTTGTTTTTGTCTTTTTGCCTGTTTCCTGCCCCGCCCTGTCCTTAATTAGTTTGTGTATTTATACCCCTGAGTTCAGTCCTCTTGTCACGGAGTCTTTGTGCTGTTATGTTTAGCTCCAGTAACCTCTGTTCCGATTTCCTCGCCCGTGTCTTAGTGGTTTTTGTGCTTTGCTTTCTTTTGGACTTTGTGTTTACCATTTTGGATCCTCTGAGCGTTTGTATTTTTGCCTCTTCTTTTCTGTTTTTTTGGCTCTTTGTTTCTTTGAACTTTTGTTTTTTTCCTGGTTATCTTCTGAGCGTTTGGATTATACTTTTGTTTTTGCCTTGGATTGTTAATAGTGTAAATATTGTAAATAAACCTTTTGATACTTTTTCTACTTCTGCCTCACGCCTCTGCATTTGAGTCATCCCCCTGGTGGTCTAGTGGGGGTTTGCTGGATTATCACACCAGTGAACCAGGTTCGAATCCCAGCAAAACCCTAACAGCATTAATGCAACCCCATACCATCAGAGATGCAGGCTTCTGAACTGAGCGCTGATAACAACTTGGGTCGTCCTTCTCCTCTTTAGTCCGAATGACACGGCGTCCCTGATTTCCATAAAGAACTTCAAATTTTGATTCGTCTGACCACAGAACAGTTTTCCACTTTGCCACAGTCCATTTTAAATGAGCCTTGGCCCAGAGAAGACATCTGCACTTCTGGATCATGTTTAGATAGGCTTCTTCTTTGAACTATAGAGTTTTAGCTGGCAACGGTGGATGGTACGGTGAATTGTGTTCACAGATAATGTTCTCTGGAAATATTTCTGAGCCCATTTTGTGATTTCCAATACAGAAACATGCCTGTATGTGATGCAGTGCCGTCTAAGGGCCCGAAGATCACGGGCACCCAGTATGGTTTTCCGGCCTTGACCCTTACGCACAGAGATTCTTCCAGATTCTCTGAATCTTTTGATGATATTATGCACTGTAGATGATGATATGTTCAAACTCTTTGCAATTTTACACTGTCGAACTCCTTTCTGATATTGCTCCACTATTTGTTGGCGCAGAATTAGGGGGATTGGTGATCCTCTTCCCATCTTTACTTCTGAGAGCCACTGCCACTCCAAGATGCTCTTTTTATACCCAGTCATGTTAATGACCTATTGCCAGTTGACCTAATGAGTTGCAATTTGGTCCTCCAGCTGTTCCTTTTTTGTACCTTTAACTTTTCCAGCCTCTTATAGAGATCTTGCAGTCACGTGACCGGAAAGTACACAGCCGCCATCTTGTCGGTAAAAAACACCGCTGAATACTGCTGCACTCGTGTACAGAATGGATCAATTTCAACCGACGGACTACACGGCTCATTTTTCTAATGAACAGATAACTAGATATATGTCTAAAATAAACGATCTACAGATTAGTGACCCTTATGGCTTACCGGACGGAGTTTTCACGACCAGATTTTGAACTGCCAGCAGAATACCCGGATGTGTATAATTACCTCATCAACTTTCCCTTGCTGTTCAGTGGTGAAGCACTGCATGCTTATAAATCTCTGGACAGTTATCTTTACAGAAATTCAGGATTTGTCAGCGACTCAGATGTGTCATCTTGTAAACAAGAAAATAATCCTCATTGGACGGGTAAGTCACTTAAGTATTGAGTATAGCACTGACCAGCCGATTATAGAATAGAATAAGGTAATTCCAGCTGTAATTCCAAATTGTCCGTGTTGTTTGCCATGGATCTGGCGTTGGAGAGGTAAAGGCTTGGCAGTGGAGGTTTGAGTGGCTGTTTTCTGAGCTTAGTCAACAGGCCGGCTCTGCCTGCAGCCTCGCTTTTGCTTCCGCTCCCGACGCCGCCTCCTTCGCTTTGCTTCCGATAACAATCCACGGAGACCCCGCTGGTCTCGCTATCTCGTCCAGAATGTTGTGCATGCGATTGAAATCACTACAAACCGTCATTTTCTGCTGGAAACCAATGTCCAGTAAGTCCATACAGTTGTAGTGGATATTGAAGTCCGGTACAGACGAACAACACGCAAAAATACACACAAAAAACGTGCACAGGTAGGGAGAGCTTGTAGCCGCAGCCGTTGTAGTAGAATTGTATATAGTAGGGCAGGGGTGTCCAAACTGATCCATAAAGGGCCATGTGGCTGCAGGTTTTCATTCCAGCCGTGCAGCAGCACACCTGATTTGGCTTATTCAATCAACTGACACACCCACCCTTTAATCAAGGGTGGGTGTGGCTGCAAGTATTTGACTGTGTGAAGACAGTTCAGTTGATTGAATGAGCCAAGTCAGGTGTGCTGCTGCATGGCTGGAATGAAAACCTGCAGCCACATGGCCCTTTATGGATCAGTTTGGACACCCCTGTAGTAGGGTTTTCCAGAAGAAAAGGTAGAAGTAAAAGCAGAAGTAAAACTAGAAGTAGAAGGCGGAAATATGGCGTTTGACCGACAAGATGGCGTCTGTCACAATCTGGATCGGCTGTGACGTCACATGCAAGTGCTCCATTGCCCCTGTCCCAGCTTTTTTGAGATGTGTTGCTGTCATGAAATTTCAAATGAGCCAATATTTGGCATGAAATCTCAAAATGTCTCACTTTCGAAATTTGATATGTTGTCTATGTTCTATTGTGAATACAATATCAGTTTTTGAGATTTGTAAATTATTGCATTCTGCTTTTATTTGCAATTTGTACTTTGTCCCAACTTTTTCGGAATCGGGGGTGTATAATATTTTTGTCTCATTTGTTTAACTGGGTTCTCTTTATCTCTTTAGGACTTGCGTGAAAATCTGATGATGTTTTAGATCGTCATTTATGCAGAAATATAGAAAATTATCAAGGGTTCACAAACTTTCAAGCACCACTGTACTCCAACTACATTCATTCTATCTACAATATCATCACCACCTTCAACTTCATCTCCACCATCTCTCAGCACTGTCTTCTTTCACCATTCCTACCCACATCACGTCTTACACTACCGTTCAAAAGTTTGGGGTCACTTTGAAATTTCCTTATTTTTGAAAGAAAAGCACTGTTCTTTTCAATGAAGATCACTTTAAACTAATCAGAAATACACTCTATACATTGATAATGTGGTAAATGACTATTCTAGCTGCAAATGTCTGGTTTTTGGTGCAATATCTACATAGGTGTATAGAGGCCCATTTCCAGCAACTATCACTCCAGTGTTCTAATGGTACAATGTGTTTGCTCATTGCCTCAGAAGGCTAATGGATGATTAGAAAACCCTTGTACAATCATGTTAGCACGGCTGAAAATAGTTTAGCTCTTTAGAGAAGCTATAAAACTGACCTTCCTTTGAGCAGATTGAGTTTCTGGAGCATCACATTTGTGGGATCGATTAAATGCTCAAAATGGCCAGAAAAAATGTCTTGACTATATTTTCTATTCATTTTACAGCTTATGGTGGTAAATAAAAGTGTGACTTTTTATGGAAAACACAAAATTGTCTGGGTGACCCCAAACTTTTGAACAGTAGTGTACATCAATGCCTTCCTCTCTCGCACCTTCCTTAATTGCATCCATCTCAATACTTGTAAACCAGTTGCTATTCCTAATCTTCCAAATTTGTCCCATCAACTTATTCTCCATGATTTCAACTATACCCATATTCTTCCAATATTCAAGTGCTCGTGCACCAACACCACGGGTTCCATCCTTGGCCATAAAATAGCACTTTAGTTGAAGTTTACAAACTGAAGCTTTTTTTCCGTTTCTGGTTGAGAGTACGTCGTGCACATTCTGGCTGCTGCTTCTCACCAGAGCTTTTTAATTTTATTTTCTCTCCTTTTTTATTTATTTATTTTTTCTTTTTTCTGTGTTTGTTTTTTTGAGTGTTTTTGTCCGCCGGTGGTGGTGTAGCTCCGGACCCAGTTTTGGACGTCGGTTCCCTCCAGGCCTTGGTTCGCTGTGGGTGATGCTTGTGCTCCCAGCTATGGACTGCAGTGAGCTCGTTGCTCATTTTAACATCATGGTTGTCCAGCGCTCTGTGCTTTTAATGCTTGGCGTGATGTTCCGAGTGATGTTGCTCGGTGGCGTCACGGTGGCTGTGCATGCGGTTTGGGACACACCAGCGCTCTGCATGGCAGTGCTTCTGTGCTTGCTTTGTGGATCCATGGCGTGGTGTTCGAGTGATGTTGCTGGCGGTGTCCCGACGGCTGTGCTGGAGATGTGGGACTTGTTTTTGCGTGCCTTTTGGTGGGACTGTGGCTGCTACACCACTGGAATGATATCCTGACGTCTATTTGGTGGACTTTTTTCTTTTCTTTTTTCTGCCTATTATTGTAAAGCGACCTTGGGTTTTGAGAAAGGCGCTATATAAATTGAACATATTTATTGTCTTCTCTGCTTCATTTCTTTCTTCCTCATTTTGTACCCTACGATTTCTGCAATTATACACTTGCAGTGTATTGTTCCGGCCTGTAGCAGGATGACGACTGGTGGTAGCCATGACCTCTACTTCTCACCTGCCAAGCGAGGGTGAGGGTTAACGGTCACCTCTCACCCCTATGCTGTTATCTGAATCAATAATAATAATTATTAATGATAATAATTAATAAATTATAATTATTATAATAATTAATATTATAATATAATTATAATAATAATCTCGCTCAAAGTATCACTAATTTCATGTGTTATTCATTTTATGTGTGTGTGTGTGTGTGTGTGTGTGTGTGTGTGTGTGTGTGTGTGTGTGTGAGATATAAAAAACACATGAAATTAGTGATATATTGATTTGCTCATTCTGTTCATCATCATTTTCAAGAAGGGTGTCAGTAATTATGGAACTGACTATAGCTATAGATATGAAACTCGCTCTTGGCTTGTGTGTGCTATCACACTCCATGACTGACTGGTTCTCAAATGGAAGTGTATATCATGCTTCTCTCTATCTCTAGCTTTAGTGTGAGGCCAAAAGTCTCATTTGGCTTCAAAACACCCAGAGCCCCTTGCCCTCCAACTGATCTCTCTCTGTCTCTCTCTCTTTCTCTCTCTCAACAATAAAGCCATCTCTAGTCCATTAGGGTTTGGGAAGGGTGATTATCAGAACACACATATAATCTACCTGGGGAAAATCGTACTCATTTGCATGGAAGAAGACATTCTATGCATAAATTTTAGCTTCCAGTAGCAGTTAGCTTTAACCCAGCAAATTCTTCAGTTTTGATAGCATTGGTCAGTAAGCGTGTGAGGCTGGGATCACAATTTTCTAAAAGACTTTTAAAAAAAATTGCTTATTATTTAATATTTCAGGATGCCTGTTTCATACAACAGCAGTATGTACATACATTTTTATCATCTGGTTAACAGGATCTAACAAAGTATCACTTATAAATAAATGAACCTACTAATAATATGATATAATAATAATAATAATAATAATAATAATAACAACAATAATAATAATAATAATAAGCTACTTTATATGTAAAATATAAATGTGCTTAAAATGTAAAGATGTTTATAATTTTCATGAATTATAAATACAAATTAATGTCACACCTAATACAGAGTAATGCCATATTTATAAAAATAACTTTAACGTTTTTTACAAACTTTCTTTTTTCCCTTTCAAAAGTGGTAGGGATACCAATGATTTAAAAAAAAATGCCTTGCCCAGTGTATTCACAGAAAGCAGAAATATAGCATCCCCATTTTTAGCTGCAGTTTTGTTTGTTTTTTGTTGTTGTTGTTTTTGTTTGTTTTTTTCTTAGCAACTTGTGTTTCATATATTTGCATATCCCAGAATATTATGATTGTGGTTTCATGTACAGTAAATAAATTTCATACAATAATGTAATAATATTGCTGTGTGCAAACATGAGAAGTAGGAAAATAATACATCCATGCAGTGTTAATTAATAGTTGTGAGTTCATGTGATTGTTATATTTTTATTAAGTATTTGGATCTCATTTTGCTGCTAAGTAATTAAACAGTTTAAGCAATTACACTTTTGAAAAGTGGTGTTCCCAACATCCCAAGTGTAAGTTATGACTGTGTATATAGTAAGTATAATAGGAATATGTGTAATTAAAAGGTCAATGTAAAATGCCAGCCATTGTAAAAATGTTTTGTTTCTGTCTGATTTGTGGAATTCAGGTGGTAAGTTAAAAAGAACCTTATATACATTAGGAATAGTACGGTGACTAATTATTGTAAGGGAAAGAAAGATGGAAAGCTATTCTTTTAATTCAATCTGGTTTGAAATGTTTCATGAGTAGATTAATCCCTTAATGTAAGGTTTGACCTTTATAACCCGGGAAAATAAATTATGAATATCTATTGCTGAGTAGGCTGGTCCACAATGAGCCATAATTTTTCAAAGCACTTTTGTATTTTTTTTACTATAGATCACACAATAGCTTGATGCATAGAGATACAATATCCTGCAGCAAGACTCACTTCATTACCTGTTCTGTTTTGATCTATGTACTTCTGTAATATAAAGATTTATGAATGGTTATGGCTGGAGGAACTTTGCCTTTGTGCTACTCGTAATTTGCATTGTGGTAGGTTATGCCTTTGGCACAATCTAATAAGGAACCAGAAAATATATGTAGTAATGAAGGAGGGTGTTATAGGAAATAGTGTTTATATCTTGTGTGAACTTATTGAAATAAAATTGCTTGTCATTTCAGATTTAGACATTACTCAGGACACATATATTGTATGCATTATCATTTGGCCTGGATAGTGAAGCAGTGTCCAATAAAGAGACCATTATTCAGCAGAGATTCTAGGATACATGAAACAATTTTCAGTTTCTTTCTGTGCTGATGTATTCAAATGTTGACATTTTAATTTCGTTAGCCTTCTATTTCCATGGAAGTCAGAGCTTCAAATCAATGTGGCATAATCTCTCCAGAATAGCATAAGCTTTGCTTTTCCACTCCGAATATTAATGTTCTTTCCTCTTTAAAAGTCACTTTTAGTGCTTTAGTTTCAGAAAATGTTTAAAGCTCAGCACAGATGAAATCGCTACTTAAGGTGCAATCTTTTGATTTAGCATAGCCTAGTATGTACGTGAGAATATAAGTGAGCTTGAAATGTTAGTCGTGTGGAAAAGTAAGTACTGTACATCCCATGGAAATTGAAGACTTTTCTCAACATATTTAACCAAGCAAACATTTCACTCTTTTGATACAGTGCCTACAGATAAAGGTGATATACTTGAACAAAACAACAAGGAAGATTAGCTCGTTCAATCATTTATTCAACAAAAATATCAATAGATGTAATATTCTAGAAGCTAGTATTTCTCCTTTTAACAGAAATAACTTCCTGTAGGTGTTTTGCATAATTGTCCACCAGTCTCGGACATCGGCTTGCTGAAATTTTTTGACCACTCTTCCATGCAAAATTCTTTCAGTTGCAAGATGTCTGAGGGTTTTCGTGCATGTTCTGCCCTTTTATAAACCTCCCCACAACATTTCAATAGGGTTTAAATCTGGACTTTGAGGCGGCCATTCCATAACCCTTCATTTCTTCTTTTTGAGCCATTCCTTGGTGGATTTGCTTATGTGCTTTGGATCATAATCTTGTTGAAAGGTCCACCGCCAGTTCAACTTCAGCATTTGAACAGATGACCTCACATCATCTTCAAGCACTCTTTGATATGATTCAGAATTCATAGTTGAATCAATGAATGCAAGCTTCCCAGTCCCTGAGGCAGCAAAGCAACCCTAAACTATAACATTTCCATCACCATGCTTCACAGTTGGCATGAGGTTCTTCTCTTGAAAAGCCATCTTTGGTCTGCACTACACGTGTACTCTTACTGTGTCCAAACAACTCTACCTTTGATTCATCCATCCAGAGTATGTTATTCCAAAAGGCCTGGCCTTTGCCCATATGTTCAGTGGCAAACTGTAGTCTTGCTTTAACATTCCTTTTGGACAGCAAAGGCTTTTTCCTGGCATGCCTCAATGCAGGTCAAATTTGTCCAATCTCTTTGAGTGTAGATGTATGCACGTTCACACCAACAGTTGCAAGAGTTACCTGCAGATCCAGTGATGAAATTTTGGGCTTCTTGGAGACTTATTTTAGCATCAAACAGTCTGCTCTTGGGCTGAATTTGCTGGGGTGGCCAGTCCTGGGCAAATTGGCAGTTGTTTGAAATTTACGCCACTTGTAGATGATTTTCCTTACAGTGGAATGATTTTTTTTCTAATAACTTACCCTAGGCTGACACTTGCACGACTTTTGGCCACGATTTTGTTGTGGCAAGTCGTGCCATTTTGGGGCACGAACTGGGAGGCTCCCGCACTGTTCACGACTAGTTCACACATAGTTCATGACGAGTTCACGAATGCGTGCCCGTCCACATTCACGAACTGGCACGACGAGTTCACGCATAGTTTGCGCATAGTTTACGCACTTCCCGCATTGGCACGACGAGTTTGCGCAATTCGGACGGTGTCGTGCCGACTTGGGCACGCCTGTGTCATGCACAACCTCATCCTCATCAGATACCCACACGCAATTTCAGAAGTGGACCGCGAAGATCCGGACACACATGATCTGATCCCTGGTGGATGGAGGACTGACCGACACCTGCAGGGGCTGCTGCTTCTAACCGGCCATCATACCCAGAAGGATGCAAAGGATCAGCGAGACTACCTGTCACATTACTACATGTCCCCTGCTGGTGCTGTCTCTTGGCAAGAAAGAATGGTAGTAGCTTCATGAGCTGCATCCACAGTTGTTCCATTTTTGAAATAAAAGAAACGAAACTCCCCCCCCAAAAAAAAAGTCATGAAGGAATAGAAAATAAAAGACATTAAAGAAAAAAGCAAGAAAAAAAATTGCGAATGGTGAGAAGTGTCCGGGAAGCCCTATATATACCCCCGCACCGATGCGAGCGCCACTGTCGCGCAGTAGTCGTGAACTGCTCGTGAACTGCTCATGAACTCGTCGTGAACTGCTCGTGTCATGCGCAAACTGTTCGTGAAGTGCGTAAACTAGTCGTGAACTGCTCGTGCCATCAATGCATGACCGTGTCAGTGGGAAGGCACGGCCACGCTGCGACGCGCACCAATTCGTGAACATGTCATGAACTACTCGTGAACTCGACGTGAGCTGTTCGTGAACTATTCGTGGCAGTTCGTGACAGTCGTGGCATGGCGCGCACTTCCACGCACTGGCACGCATCCTCCCGCATCGTCCCGACGAGTTCACAACGAGATCACGAACAGTTTGCGCATAGTTCACGACCCGGTCGCGAAATTTTGTCGTGACCAAAATTTTGAACATTTCAAAATTCTCGTCCCGACATGGCACGCAGTCACGACGGGTTTACGCACACTTCACGCCAGTTTACGACTAGTTTGCGCACTGGCACAACTCGAGTCGTGCCAATGCGTGCCACGGAATCGTGCAAGTGTCAGCCTAGCCTTAGAGATCTTTTCAAATCCTTTGCCAGATTCATAGGCATCCATGACCTTTTTTCCGAGGTCCTTAGAGAGTTCTCTAGACCTTGACATGATGACACCACATACTTCAATAGCAAAGAGAACACCAGACCCTAGATGTTGGGTTTAAAGGAGATATGCAGAACCATGACCTCACTTTTTGTTTATAAATGCCTTGAGACCTCAAGAATGGCATAGAAATAGTTTTAAGCATCAACAATAAATCTAGTATAGTAATTTTTACAATTAAAATGATTCATATAGGTTGCGGTCTGAGTGAATAACCTTGACATCTGTGACGTCACGACAGGAAGGCTATCGGTCTCACCGCCATTTCTGCTATACTAAAACACAGAGCTGACTGCAACTTCGAGCTTCCATTTTGAGCTAATTTATCACCATGCCACGTAGATGTGTTGCTGGCGGGTGCAGCAACACGACAGAAGGTGGATTTATGTTGCATTCATGGCCCAAGAATGTTCAAACTGCAAAGATTTGGATGCGTTTTGGGAGAAGTTCATGGGCACGTTGGGCGCCTACGAAGTGATCTCTCCTCTGCTCTGCACATTTTACTGAAGACTCGTATGAGACCTCTGATCTGTTGATGAGCGTTGGCTATAAGTCCGTATTGAAAGAGGGTGCAGTACCAACAATTAAAGGAAAAGAAAACTACAAAAAAAGGAAAGTAAGTTCAGTTGCACCAGTTCTTCCGGAGTGTGAGCTGAGGGTTGTTGCTAAAACCTGGGATGGGACGGGACATCATTCAGTCAGTGACCTCTCCATGGTTGTTGCTAAAACCTGTGACGTCCCAGGTTTTAGTAATTGCCTGCACCGAGCAGTAATGGTGGAGTACTCAGTATGGAGAAAATGGAGAATGAGTGGACCAGCCGTCTGATTTTTCCACTGGATATGCTTGCCTCTGCAGCAATATCTCGCCCTTACGTGGAAGAAGTGAATGAACGGAGAATTGAACAAACAACTGAAAATCAGATTGTTTCAAAACAATCGGCCACAAGCTCAGCCTTCGAGAAGTGAGAACACAGACGAGTAAGATGCGACTCTCATTTGTTTACCTGCATTTAGATTAATATATGTAACTTGTATTTACGTTACCAGTATAAGATTATTTAATTTGCTTCAGAATGTGATTGTCTCAGTTCATCTGATTATTTAATTAGCCTTTTACGTTTTATCAGTGAAAATGCATGCATGTACATGTATGTTGTATAAGTTATAACACCTATCCTCTTTTAATGAGAGTCAACCCACAATCAATGAAGTCAAATCAGTCTTAGTTGAGCAAGCCAGTAACGGTATTTCTTACTTTCACCGTAAATTTTTATTTATATGACTTTGGTCTATAGCTGTCAAAGGCCTCGGCCTTAAAACCAGTTCCTGCTGTGACGTCACGCACTCAGGGCTGGCTGGCTTAGTGGGGCAGCTCGAATGCCAACTTTGCAGTCGATTTTAACTCTTAAAAATATTTTTTTAATCCCCATTTATGCAGCATACAAGTGTCAAGGATGGAGATACTATCCACTCAGAAATGTATTTAAAAATAAAGGTTCTGCGTATCTCCTTTAAATAAGACAGCTTCCACCTGCATCTCTACCTGCAGAAGGTTCTAATCAGTGGCATCTAATCTGGAACACCTAAGAAGAAGAAGAAACCTTTATTTGTCACATGCACACTTCAAGCACAGTGAAATTCATCCTCTGCATTTAACCCATCTGAAGCAGTGAACACATGCGTGCACACACCCAGAGCAGTGAGCAGCCACACCAGAGCACCTGGGGAGCAGTCAGGGGTCAGGTACCTTGCTCAAGGGCACCACATCAACCTAACTGCATGTCTTTGGATTGTGGGGGAAACCGGAGCACCCAGAAGAAACCCACTCAGACACGGGGAGAACATGTAAACTCCACACAGAAAGGCTGCTGAGTTCGAACCCAGAACCTTCTTGCTGTGAGGCGACCGTGCTAACCACTACACCACCGTGCCTGATTCTAATTTTATGGACTTGAAAGTGTGATAAATGTAAGGGTGTTCTTACTTTTTTGAGGGTGTCTTTACTTTTTGGACTGATTTTTTTTTTAATTTAAATTATGAAAATGACTACAAAATGGGGCGGCACGGTGGTGTAGTGGTTAGCGCTGTCGCCTCACAGCAAGAAGGTCTGGGTTCGAGCCCCGTGGCTGGCGAGGGCCTTTCTGTGTGGAGTTTGCATGTTCTCCCCGTGTCCGCGTGGGTTTCCTCCGGGTGCTCCGGTTTCCCCCACAGTCCAAAGACATGCAGGTTAGGTTAACTGGTGACTCTAAATTGACCGTAGGTGTGAATGTGAGTGTGAATGGTTGTCTGTGTCTATGTGTCAGCCCTGTGATGACCTGGCGACTTGTCCAGGGTGTACCCCGCCTTTCGCCCGTAGTCAGCTGGGATAGGCTCCAGCTTGCCTGCGACCCTGTAGAACAGGATAAAGCGGCTAGAGATAATGAGATGAGATGAGATGAGACTACAAAATGTCAATTTTGTGTGTCATTTGTTGAAGTATATTAACTTTATCTGTAGGCACTGTCTCAAAGAGAGTGAAATATTTGCTTGTTTCCATGGGATGTACAGTGCTTATTTTTTTACATGGCTGTATGCATGGAGGGGAATTTCAGTACTGGTTTTAACATGCCTTCATCAACATGTCCTTGCCATTTCCATATCATCGTCTCTTCCTCTAACATTCAGCAAGTGGCCACTTGTGTGATTGGTTTTACACACTTCTGAGTCAAGAGAGGAAGCCAATGAAAGCAAACAGTACTGAAACAGGCAGTCAGTGTTGTTTTTCTATGCAAAGACATTCTCGCCAGATATTGAATGAAAGAGTGCTGTCATTTTCTAACCTGTTTTACAGAAAATATTGCACTTCTTAAGAGAGCATTTTGTGTTTGGAAAAAAATGTTTAAATAAAATAATCCAATGTGTATGAGCTCATAATATCACCAGTTGCATGTGTTATCCCTTTTTATATCTATAAACCTTTGCTCATCCTCAGTGATAAAGGTATTGCCAAGTATTGTCATTATGACAGCATCGGTTGCAGTTTCAAGATTTTTAAACAAAACACATGAAAGAGCCAGCTTTATTTACAAACTGACATATTTGCTTAGCCCACAAAGGAAGTGTGATATTTGTGCACACAGAAGAGACAGCTCATTTAAGAATTTGTTGACTTAAATTACCAGAGTTTCTGAGCTTTGGCACCTTGTTCATTGCTTATCACATTGACTTTCTTACCTGTTATTTGAAAATATAAGCATTTATGCTGAAATATTAGCATTTTGGCATTGCCTTTATTTTCAAAAACACATTTCAGTGGATGTCAGATCTGATATTGCATATAACTAGTGTTCATGTCATGTTACAGACCTAATCTTGCTCTAATATGACAGGTGGATGAGTGCAAAAGGATCATGACTATTTATGTCTCCATCTAATAGGTTGTTCACAGAACAGCTATACCGAGTGCATTGGCTGTTGACTGGATTGGGAAGAACTTGTACTGGTGTGATATAGAAAAGAAGACCTTAGAAGTGTCCAAATCTAATGGTCTGTATCCCACAGTCTTACTGAACTCTGGCCTGCAGAACCCCACAGATCTGGTGCTTGATGCCCAATTAGGGTATGGAGCCAGTACCATTTGTTTGGTTTTGAGATATTCAGTTTAACAGTATACCTGTTGTGAGTATGAGTGTCATGCTTTTATTTAGGTATGTGTTTTGGATTGACTGCTGTGAACACCCACATGTGGGCCGTGCTGGCATGGATGGTCAGGGCCAGATTGTGATTGTGGATAAGGAAATCTACAGCCCCTCTGCCCTCACCATTGACTACACCACCAAGAGGATTTACTGGTCTGATGACAGCCACATCCTCTTTGCTAACATGGACGGATCTCAAAGGCACAAGGGTACAGAGACGACTATTACTCGTGTACTTGGTTGTAACTTTTCATACCCAAGGGACAATCACCATTTATACACCATAGTTCCTTTCAATTTCCAAATCTGATTGGTCAGAAGGCTTTGATTAATTTTCTATAACAGCAGAAGTGAGGGCTGTAGATCAAATCCAAGGTTTATATTAATGTGCTCATTCTTATTCCTTATCAGTTCTTTAGTAACAGCTCGTTCATTGGAACTTGTATGGTGGACATGCCACAGAGTCGAAGCCTAATAATAAATTTGTTATTTAACAAAGAAAAATGTGTAATCATTAATAGGATGACATTTCCTATCAAAAGAGGTTTATTTAGCATTTATAGTCTTGACTCTTGAATATCAGTGATTTGTAACAGTCAGGAAGTTTTCCACTACTGGAAAGCCTTCAGGACAGAGGAGTTTGTGCTTTCCACTTCCTTGAAAACAGAACACGCTACTTCATACACACACACACATATATATATATATTACATTACACAGTGGTGCTTGAAAGTTTGTGAACCCTTTAGAATTTTCTATATTTCTGCATAAATATGACCTAAAACAACATCAGATTTTCACACAAGTCCTAAAAATAGATAAAGAGAACCCAGTTAAACAAAGGAGACAAAAATATTATACTTGGTCATTTATTTATTGAGGAAAATGATCCAATATTACATTTCTGTGAGTGGCAAAAGTACAGTATGTGAACCTTTGCTTTGAGTATCTGGTGTGATCCCCTTGTGCAGCAATAACTGCAATTAAACATTTACGGTAACTGTTCATCAGTCCTGCACACCGGCTTGGAGGAATTTTAGCCCATTCCTCCATACAGAACAGCTTCAACTCTGGGATGTTGGTGGGTTTCCTCACATGAACTGCTTGCTTCAGGTCCTTCCACAACATTTCAATTGGATTAAGGTCAGGACTTTGACTTGGCCATTCCAAAACATTAACTTTCTTCTTCTTTAACCATTCTTGGGTAGAACGACTTGTGTGCTTAGGGTCGTTGTTTTGCTGCATGACCCACCTTCTCTTGAGATTCAGTTCATGGACAGATGTCCTGACATTTTCCTTTACAATTCACTGGTATAATTCAGAATTCATTGTTCCATCAATGATGGCAAGCCGTCCTGGCCCAGATGCAGCAAAACAGGACCAAACAATGATACTACCACCACCATGTTTCACAGATGGGATAAGGTTCTTGTGCTGGAATGCAGTGTTTTCCTTTCTCCAAACATAATGCTTCTCATTTAAACCAAAAAGTTCCATTTTGGTCTCATCCATCCACAAAACATTTTTCCAATAGCTTTCTGGCTTGTCCATGTGATCTTTAGCAAACTGCAGACGAGCAGCAGTGTTCATTTTGGAGAGCAATGGCTTTCTCCTTGCAACCCTGCCATGCACACCATTGCTGTTCAGTGTTCTCCTGATGGTGGACTCATGGACATTAACATTAACCAATGTGACAGAGGCCTTCAGTTGCTTAGAAGTTACTCTGGGGTCCTTTGTGACCTCGCCGACTATTACATGCCTTGCTCTTGGAGTGATCTTTGTTGGTTGACCACTCCTGGGGAGGGTAACAATGGTCTTGAATTTCCTCCATTTGTACACAATCTGTCTGTCTGTGGATTGGTGGACTCCAAACTCTTGGTTTTGTAACCTTTTCCAGCCTGATGAGCATCAACAAGGTTTTTTTGAGGTCCTCAGAAATCTCCTTTGTTCATGCCATGATACACTTCCACAAACATGCATTGTGAAGATCAGACTTTGATAGATCCCTGTTCTTTAAATAAAACAGGGTGCCCACTCACACCTGATTGTCATCCCATTGATTGAAAACACCTGACTCTAATTTCAACATCAAATTAACTGCTAATCCTCGAGGTTCACATACTTTTCCACTCCCAGATATGTAATATTGGATCATTTTCCTCAATAAATAAATGACCAAGTATAATATTTTTGTCTTGTTTGTTTAACTGGGTGCTTTTTATCTACTTTTAGGACTTGTTTGAAAATATGATATTTTAAGTAATATTTATGCAGAAATATTGAAAATTCTAAAGGGTTCACAAACTTTCAAGCACCACTCATATATACATTCAATAGAAAGCAAAAAGAGAGGTTGGTGACGGCATGACTGCCAATAGCTATTAACAAGAACAAACTTGTCGTGCAGATGTTCCCTAACATTCCATGTCACTATAAATGATTAAGGGAAGCCATAGCATAATGGTTAGAGAAACAGCTTTGGGACCAAAAGGTTGCTGGTTTGATTCCCTGGACCAGCAGGACTGGCTTAAGTGCTCTTAAGCAAGGCACCTAACCCCCAACTGCTCTGGCAAGAGTGATGGCATACCTTGTGTCTAATTAGCCAAAGAAAAACTGATGATGCAGATTATCAGTTTGGGCATTGAACCCAACCGAATAAATAGATATAAATGATTAAAAACCAAATGTGTCCTTATTAATAAAATTTTAATTGTAATCATTTAAAATTGTAAACAGCTGTGCTATAACAGGAAAATGTTTTGGAAAACAATTAACTAAGGGATGGGAACAGTAATGCCATCATTTATTATATTTCTATCAGAGCATGCCCTGTTATGTTTTATTCCTTCCATATTAAATAGAGATACTGTAATATTTCATTTTACATTTGCAAAAGCTTTCTAACTGAGAGAGAAAAGAGTGCTGACTGTTTTATTTGCAATTTGAGTGTGAATTGGTCAGCAAAATAGTTTTTGCTTGATATTTTCCACCTTAGTTCCTCACAACCACATCCAGGGTGTGATGGGGCTGACCTTGTTTGAAGACTTCATCTATTGGACAGATGGCAAATCGAAGTCTCTCCGCCGTGCTCACAAAACCTCTGGTTCCCATGCTGTTGAGCTACTCAATTCCTGGCAGGCCATTAAATCTGTAACAGTTTATCACCCTCTGCGCCAGCCTGAGGGTAAGAATCCCCTTTACTGCTCTTTTACTGGTTTTCTAAAGGTAAAGAGTTCTGTCTTTAAACCTGTTATTTCTTCCTCTAGTGCCCAAACATCAGTGTCAGGTGGCTAATGGAGGCTGCAGTCACCTGTGCCTTTTGTCCCCTGGTGGAGGACACAAGTGTTCATGCCCCACTAACTTCTACCTGGCTTCTGATGGCAAGACCTGCCTGTCCAACTGTACAGCTAGCCAGGTCAGGAAGCCCTCACTCTTTTATTTAGTCTCATATGCGACAAAATGTGAGCAGAAATGAATTCATAATTGACCTGTTTTGGTTTGCATGTGTTCGGCTTTGTCCTGCAGTTTCGCTGTGGCACGGATGAGTGTATTCCATTCTGGTGGAAGTGTGACACAGTGGATGACTGCGGTGATGGCTCAGATGAGCCTGCAGACTGCCGTAAGTATTTGAGCAAGAGCATTAACCAGCCTGACCATATGGACATACAGATCATTAGCACTCATTATCAGTAATTGTTATTCTAGCCTCTAAATACTTCTAACCCCACTAGGGGTTCATGTTGCCTGATGGTTACTGCTCTGACACAAATAAAAATTAAAAACTGCTATGCTATTTTATAATAATTAACAAGTTTGAAGGAAATAAATATTTTTTTATCTTTCTAATTAAAGACTTGAATTTGATTGAAAACTCCAGTTATTAGTTTCTAAATGTTACATTTTATCTTGGAAATTATTGGGCTGTCAGTCAGTAAACAAGGAAACTGCTTCTATTCTTAAAAAGGTCAGGTAGCATTAATTCTCTCAAAGCTAGATTCCAAGGGAAATAATTCATTTATGCCTTAATAAAACACGTGCAAATTTCTGGGTCACAGCCCAAGTTCACTGTAAATCACCATTTTTCAGCTGAATTCAAATGTCAGCCTGGGCGTTTCCAGTGTGGCACTGGTCTCTGTGCTCTTCCTCCATTCATCTGTGATGGAGAGAATGACTGTGGAGACAACTCAGATGAGGCCAACTGTGGTGAGATCAACATTGTTTCTTAAATTTGGTTTTCTCTTTGCAAAATCAATTTTCTTTTTCTTTACTATGCAGCTCATACCCTACCCTTTTCTTCTTATAATGCAGAACACATATACAATATGCACTGCACGGCAGCAATAATGTCTAAATGGAATTTTTTCATCAGTAACAACTCATCTTTATTGCTGTTTTTCTTCAAAAGTTCGATAACACATAACTCTATCATCAAGTGATCGATAACCACTTTAGGAGCATCAGGAAAGATTACAGGGTATTTTGATGTCCAACACAAGGAATGTGGATGTATTACAGGGGGCACAGATTTTCAGCCACAATGATTAATGATGTGCATTGTTCTTCATATTAAATATAGCCAAACAGCTTTGTGCATTATCTATGCAGTATCTGTACCTTGGCTTTTTTAGGGATTGTGATTTATGTGATTTAATACTTTTTTATTTTCTTCCTCAAGCCTCTTTTTTTTTCTTTCTCTCAGTCCTCCTCTAACTATTGGTGATGACACACTGTAGCAGGTCTTGTAGTGAAACCTGTTTCGACTGCTCTGAAAATGCCATCTCTTTCTGCAGATACATATATCTGTCTGTCAGGTCAGTTCAAGTGCACCAGAAAGCAAAAGTGCATCCCATTAAATCTGCGCTGCAATGGACAGGATGACTGTGGAGACGGCGAGGATGAGACAGACTGCCGTAAGAAACATTATCATGCTGTATACCGCAATGGTCTTGAATTCCTCAATTCATCTGGTCTGAAGGTGTTGGTTCATTTTCTATAACAGCACAACTCCGACTGTAGTTCTGGCTGTAATACAAAGGATAGGTTTATTGATAATGCTAATACATTTAGAATTTCTATAATAACAGCTCCTTTACAGGAACTTGTATGGAGGACAAACTAAGCCTAATAATAAAAAGGTGTAAGCAAAAAAGCATCATTCATGGAAGAGTTCTCAAGGGTTTTGTAACAGTCAGTAGTTTTTCTGCCATATGAGAGTCTTCAGGACAGAGGATGATTTGCCTTTCATCTTTCCATTAACATGGCAAACACTTTTTTGTTTGTTTCTCTTTTTTCAACATTAAGAAAGAGGAAAAAAAGAGAGGCTGGTAAGGAGATCACTGTTTATCGCTGCTATAACATGGAACTAACTTACCTTGAAGATGTTCCATAACACTAACTGTAAACTTTTTCAAAGCACAACAATAATTTATTAATAAATGAAGAAAAAGAATAATTGTTGGCAAATTGCTATGATCTATAAGGAATAAAACACTTCAGGATGTGCCGTTATTGGAAAATAATCAACTTCAGGATGGAAACAGCATCATATTACTTTGCCATCGTTTAGGTTCCTGTAACAGTTCTTCATTTGTGAAGTATTGTGATAGAGTGAGACAGACTGTCCCAAATTTACCTCTCCTGAGGAATATTAATGATCCCAACTGACAGATCTGGAAATAGCTTCTAAGCCACTGAATGAATCTCAGTTGGGCTGGAACTAGCAGACACTGATTAGGCATTCAGAGGATTGAGTAGTGGAAACCAAAGGCCTTTCCTACAAGAGATAGAATTAGATGTCACAGGAGAATAGAGTGGCTGGTTGTTATGAGGTGTGTTTTATCCCTTGATGTACCTCTGTGCATTAAACCTGTGACATATTCTTCGGCTGTCAGTGCAGCTGACAATGATAAATATAACAGACCACGTGAAGACTATGAACATGCAAAACCATTAACAAGATTTCACATGCGATCTTTGATTATTCCAGTCTAATTAATTTGATATTTATGTTTAAAGGTGATATTTTGGCTTGACCCATTGTCATTCTCCTACTTGAAATGATATTTTTCTGTAGTTGCTGTCTCTTTTTAAACAATTACTAATAGTTATAATTGTTATCTACAATTTATTTTGTGTTATTATGATTAAGATGATTAGTTGAAGTCATATGTATTTGTGAGCTTTTGTTATCCCTGTCTGTGTTTAAACATGCATCAGCCGAGAGCACATGTTCACCGGAGCAGTTCCAATGTAAGGCCACCATGCACTGCATCTCCAAGCTGTGGGTGTGTGATGAGGACCCAGACTGTGCTGATGGCTCTGATGAAGCTAACTGTGGTGAGTGAAGCAGCCTTATTATTCATAAATCAGAGCCTCACGCGACTTCTCAGGACTCACAGGAGACTGTGATTGGAGCTAATGTGAATTCTGCATGCTTGCACAGTCTCCTGTCTCACTGATGAAGGGTCAGCTTTAATCAAGAACCACCCAGAACTCTTATTAGCTGCTAGTTGTAACAATTCATCAGGGTCTGTTTTGTTGCTCAAAATGTCTGATTTATTTTGACACTATCACATCAGGAATTGCCTCACATATTGCAGTCTTCCCTTGCCATGTGACCCAGTGACTGAAAGATCTGATTCACTAATGGTGCAGTTTCATGTTTCATGAAGATGACATTGTAACATTAATTGCAGCGCAGAATAAAGTTCACAATGTCCATTTGCCTTTTATTCTGTGAAATCTATACAAACCACATTTTATAATTCCCTCATTCAGAGGATGTGGAAAAATTTGCTGGCTCATTATTGTCCCAGGTACGTGTCCGTTAGATCAGAATTAGGTGCAATTATTACAAAAACCATGCACAACATGGCTAATAAGGGTATTTTTTTCCTAGAAAAAGCTTGAGTTGATTCTGTTTTCTCTCAAGCTGAGGACCAAAGGGATATAATTCCATTATAAGCTGGAATTCAGAATAGATCAATCAGAAACACACTGCAGTTAAACACTGGTGTATCAAAATCAATTATTTACTGCACTGATAAGAAGCAGAGGTATTTTGGGAAGCTTCGATAGACCACATGCTGTGACAAAGCAGAGTAGAGGCAGTAGGAGTAGAGGCAGGTGGAAGGAGAAACCCAAGATTTCTTAAATTAATTATTAAACAATACTATACAATATAATACAATATAAGGTGCTCCACTGTGAGTATTTTAATTGGCAAGTATTTTGTAACAAATAAATAATCCACTTGCACATGCAGTCGACTGACTAGCAACTAACTATGTACTATGTAACTGTGTACTAACCGACAAGCCAGCTGTATATAATGGTAAATTAGAGCTATCCTTACCTTCCTAGGCTCCTTACATGCTTGTTAATAACTTATTTGAAGAGTTTGAAGAGCATGCATCACATAAAGCCAAAGCATTAAGTATTTAAATCAAATAATTTGGTATGTTTACACAAAAACTTTCAGATTTAAAAGTTCAAAGCAAACCCGTTCGTCTTAGTTTGCTGAATTTGAATGCAGCATATGTTGAGTCTGAGTCAGGGTTGCCAGATTGGGTTGATTTAATCAGGGTCATCTTTTCTATATGCTAAATCCCCACCCCCCTATCCATTTAGGCTGAAATCGGTCTTGATGTTGGTGCAAAAGAAAAATAACCAATAATTCCCCTCAAATTCATTAAAACTAAATTAACAAGCCTGATTTGAAAATGTAAGGAGTAGAAAGTACAGATATTTGTGTTAAAATGTGGGAGGAAAGGGAAGAACTGTCAGAAAATAAATAAATAACTCTACTGAAGTAGAGTAAAGGCCAATTTATGCTGACAACCCAGTCCTCGCAGATGGCGTTGCAGACAGCGTCTGCGTAGCCCCTCCCCACCTTCGCAGACACTCTGCGCGCACCTCCCAAAAATTGTGACCACCGCAGAAGCCTTGCAGACAGCGTCGCAGACAAGAGGGCTCTGATTGGTCCACTCTACATCCGCTGTACACGCACTTCCGCTTCCCTACTTTCCCGGTTTGGTTTGTTTTCACGACCGCCATTTTTAAAAACACAAGCGAAGATGGAGCAGCACGAAGAGCGGTTGATCAAGGAAGTGAGGAAGTACGTACATCTATACGATTCCAGTTCTAGTCATTATAAGTAACCAGAGGATAAACACTCCACTAACCACACCCACCAACTACTCCTAGCGATTTCGCGACTTCGCGCCCCCTTGCATTGTGGCGGTGAATAACATCGCGCACGCCTATTATCTCCCCGCTCAACGATAAATTACAACTGTCTGCGAAAAGCTATCTGCGAAAGCCTTGTTGCAAGAGCATGCAGAGGCCATAACAAATCATTTGTACTTTGTTACCTATGCATACAATTACAGTACTACTTCTTAAGGCCAATTTATGCTGACAACCCAGTCCTCGCAGATAGCGTCGCAGATAGTGTCTGCGTAGCCCTCCCACCTTCGCAGACGCTCTGTGCGCACCTCCCAAAAATTGTGACCACCGCAGAAGCCTCGCAGACAGCGTCGCAGACAAGAGGGCTCTGATTGGTCCACGCCTATTACTCCCCGCTCAACGATAAATTACAACTGTCTGCGAAAAGCTATCTGCGAAAGCCTTGTCGCAAGAGCATGCAGAGGCCCTTATGCTTGAGAAAAATAAAGAGTGGAATAATAGCATACAGTGTTGTGCAAAAGTCCTAGGCCTGCATCTTATTTTTTTTGTCATATAAACTTTTAGATTTTTATTTTATAACTTCTACATTATTGAGTCAGTACAAAAACATTTCAAATTTCCAACTGTTAGATTTCCAGCACAAAATGTTACAGAAAATTGTTTGTACATAAGCAAAGAAAGCAGCATATTACATACGACAAACAAACAAAAACATATAATGAAGCCTGCTGGGATTTGCATACAAAGAAGCATGTGAGAAAGTCTCCAGAAGAATTGCAGCTGGTTTCTGCAAGATGCTCAGTTAAACTTACCAGCTATAATGGCTTTATAAAACTGTGCAAATTATACCCGAGACTACTTTTTTTAGTGTCATCACATCAAATACTGACTTTGTTCCATTTAATACTGTTTACTGCTCTTTATAGTATTTTTAATGTGGAAACATTTAATTTCATTATTTTTGAAGGCATTTTTGCTTTACAGCATTTCTTTGCATGCACCTAAGACTTTTGCACAGGACTGCATATGGAAATGAATAACTTTATGAAATCTTACTTATAATGGGACTGTTAATGTAGACAACAGGAGATTGATTTTAATTGTGATAGAAACTGAATAGCACTGGAAAGGTGCTCCTATTTTACAGTTTAGATTTAAATATACAATAAAAAATGAAATGTAGGTGTGTCCTACAAAGAGACAACAATAAAAAAAGGTTATATCAACAGAAAAATAAAAAGGCAAGAAGTTTCAGCATGATATTCTCAGTGGCAACCTGACTTAAAGAAGAACATGAACAGTCTGCTAGAGTTAGAACAGAGAAGAATGAGAGTTATGGCCCTTTTCCACTACCCTTTTTCAGCTCACTTCAGCTCGCTTCAGCTCACTTCAGCCCGACACGGCTCGCGTTTCAACTACCAAAAAACAGCACGACTCAGCTCGCTTCAGCCCTGCTTAGCCCCTAAAACTCGCACCGTTTTGGAGTGGGGCTGAAGCGAGCCAAAGCGAGCCGAGTGAGGTTGGGGGCGTGAGCAGACACTCCCCTGTGCACTGATTGGTGAGGAGGAGTGTCCTTACATGCCCACACACGCCCCGCGAGCACGCTGGGATCTGTAAACACCGTAAACCCGGAAGAAGAAGAATTACGAGAATTTCTGAAGCCTTATGCGCCTCGCCTCATCTATACGCTCTTGCCAGTATCTGTTGGCGTTGTCGGTGACAACAAGCCACAGCACCAAGACCAGCAACACTAACGACTCCATGTCCTCCATGTTTATTGTTTACTATCCGGGTCGTGAGACTACCGCTTAAAAGATCACTGATGTCACTGTTTGCGCTGCTTAACGACATCACGTGACGTCCACCCACTTTCACTAACTCCACCCAATGTGTCCACCCACTTCCAGCCAGCACGGTTCAGCGCGGTTGTAGTCGAAATGCAACTCCAACAGCCCCACTCAGCTCGACTCAGCACGGCACGGCTCAGCCCGACTCAGCCGCGTTTGTAGTGGAAAAGCGGCATTAGAAGACAGGAAGAATGGTAGGTTGGAGGAAGGTGTGAGGGTGAAAGGTCGGCAGACAATTTGTACAGTATGTACATTCAGAAAATGAAATGGAAACATTTGAACAGATTTTTTTTTCATATTAAATGTTTGTTGTAAAGATTAGGCATGTAACAATTCACCCAATTCATGATTTGATTCAATTCATGATATTGGGCTCAAGATTCCAATTTCCCATGATGTTTTTGGAAAAAAAAAGAAGAAGAAAAGAAATACTGAATTAAGAAAATTTCATGACCAAAACATTTGCAACAATTGTTTTCTGATTATCAACCTAAATATTTATTAAATAAATACATAAATATTATTTTTTCCCTTTTTTTTTAATAACCAGCAAACATGATTTGCCCACATTTGTAAAGGCTGGAGTAAAATATAATAGCCTGTTAATGAAAATATTCCTTTCATTAAAAATGAAAAAGTTAATAACAAATAGACTTTAACAGTTGATAATGTTTATAAACATTGATACTACCTCCATTTTTCAACAACCCCAATTCCAAAAACGTTGGAACGCTGTGTAAACTGTAATTAAAAACAGAATGTGATAATTTGCAAAGCATGGAAACACTAAATTTCATTGCAAATAGTACAAAGAGAACATATCAAATGTTGAAACTGAGAATTTTTTTTAAATATATGCTCATCTTGAATTTGATGTCAGTAACACGTTGCAAAAAAATTGGGACAGGGGCATGTTTACCACTGTATTGCATCACCTCTACTTTTAACAACACTCTGGAAACTTTTGGGAACTGAGGAGACCAATTGCTGTAGTTATGAAGGAGAAATGTTGCTCCATTCTTGCCTGATATACAATTTCAGTTGCTCAACAGTTCAAGGTCTCCTTTGTGGTATTTTACGCTTCATAATGCACCAAATGTTTTAAATGGTAGACAGGTCTGGACTGCAGGCAGGCCAGTTTAACACCTGGACTCTTTTACTACAGAGCCATACAGTTTTAATATGTCCAGAAAGCTGTTTGGCATTGTCTTACTGAAAGAAGGAAGGTTTTCCCTGAAAAAGATTTTGTCTGGATGGCAGCATATTACTCTGAAATGTGTATACATCATTCATCATTAATGATGCCTTCCCAGATGTACAAGCTACCCATGTCATGTGCACTAATGTACCCTCATACATCACAGATGCTGGTTTTTGAACTGTGCACTGATCAAAAGCCAGATGGTCCCTCTCCTCTTTAGCCTGGAGAAGGTGGCAGTGTTTCTGGATATTGTTTATATAAGGTTTTAACTTGCATTTGTGGATGCAGTAATGAACTGTTTTCACAGACAATGGCTTTCTGAAGTGTTCCTGAGCCCATACAGTGATTTCCACTACAGACATGTGTCTGCTTTTAATGCAATGTTGCCTGAGGGCCTGAAGATCACCAGCATCCAATGTCAGTTTTTAGCCTTGTCTTTTGCATACAGAAATTTCTCCAGATTATCTGAAACTTTTCATGACTGTATGTATCATAGATGATGTGATCCCCAAATTCTTTGCAATTTTACACTGAGGAACGTTATTCTTAATTTGTTGTACTGTTTGCCCACGCAGTCTTTCAGAGAGTGGTGGACCCCTCCCCATCTTTACTTCTCAGAGACTCAGTCTCTCTGGGATGCTCTTTTTATACCCATTCATGTTACTGACCTGTTGCCAATTAACCAAATTAGGTTTTTTCAAGCATTACACAACTTTTTCAGTCTTTTGTTGCCCCTGTCCCAAGTTTTCTGAAATGTATGGTTGGCATTAAATTCAAAATGAGCATATATTAAAAAAAAAATCTCAGTTTCAACATTTGATATTTTGTCTTTGTATTATTTTCAATGAAATATAGGGTTTCCATGATTTTACAAATCTTCACATTCTGTTTTTATTTATGTTTTACACAGTGTCCCAACTTTTTTGGAATTGGAGTTGTGCTCTTCTTTAGCTTTCAGCAGTCTGTAAAAAGATAGCTGTGTTAAATTTATTTGTGCATTCAATCACACAACACTACTTTCCCATTTTAGATCTTTTTTTTTTAACATTAGGGCTGTTTTACTTCCACGTATGGTGAAGTCATGTGCAATACCACTATTGTACATTATTGTACCCTCTGCTGTCTAAACAATGTAATTACATCTAGAAGAAACTACGAGATAATGCAGCCCGATAATAATTGCGGTTCATTTTCATGTCATCGATTTGAATCATCATAAATTTGTATTGCGATTTATTGTCACATATTGTTACAGGCCTAGTAAAGATGCATCTATTTTCTTAATTTTGTCCTAAGTGAATGCACTTATTTTCACTCAACTGTATATATTGTTATGTAATGAATTGTATCTTATTGTAAATGTAATGATTAACCTATATTACAAACAAACAAACAAACAAACAAACAAACAAATAAATAAACAAACAAATGGATGGGTGAATAGATGGAATAAAAACTGGCAACCATGACCTGGATAAAGCAGTTACTAAAGATTAATTAATTAATGAAAAAATAAAAATAAAATGATCAATATGAAATAATGTGAAATTACAAAACTCCCTAAACTGAAAACAAATCATTAATATAGAATACTTTAGTGTCGATGTTCTTGCTATATTATTTAACCTTGTCCTGTGAGCCGTCCTTGATTAAGTGCCAGTAGTCTCCATAGGTATGATTAAAGTTTCTCCGAATTCTTAAAATGATGAAATAGTTTTGCATTCATATTTACAGCATTTAGTAGACACTCTTAGCCAGAGCACCTTACAGAATGTTTTATAGTCTCCATCAGATTTTCACACTAAGCTGAGATGAGTTCGTACAAGCACAAGCATAGTAACAAAGTGCTTTGTGAAGAGGGCGGTCTTCATTATTTGCTAAAGAATTCAGCCATTCTCTGTTAGAGTACAGAATAGCATTGCTTTTGTTTGGAGAGGAAAAAAAATCCTTTATTTGTGGCTTTGCATGCATTGAGGATAATCCCTGTATTTGTCGTTCAGGTTTATCCCCTTATTGTTTATATAAAAATCATCACCTATAATGTGCTGCTGTCTTATAGAAATGCAGACTGGTTCATCAGAAAGCCCTGTGATTTTTCCCTGGTCTTTAAGAAGCAAACCTTTTTTTCCTGCTGCTGACTGAGAAAACAGGATCAATAACTAGGCCAATTTTGAAAAAAAAAAATTCTTCCCGGTTTGAGTAAGAAAATTCATGTGATCGCCAGTGCAACGTCTCATCTCATCTCATTATCTCTAGCCGCTTTATCCTTCTACAGGGTCGCAGGCAAGCTGGAGCCTATCCCAGCTGACTACGGGCGAAAGGCGGGGTACACCCTGGACAAGTCGCCAGGTCATCACAGGGCCGCCAGTGCAACGTGTATGGGTTTTATGGATTATCACTACATGGTGGTGTAGTGGTTAGCGCTGTTGCCTCATAGCAAGAAGGTCCGGGTTCGAACCCCGTGGCCGACAAGGGCCTTTCTGTGCGGAGTTTGCATGTTCTCCGCGTGGGTTTCCTCCGGGTGCTCCGGTTTCCCCCACAGTCCAAAGACATGCAGGTTAGGTTAACTGGTGACTCTAAATTGACTGTAGGTGTGAATGTGAATGGTTGTCTGTGTCTATGTGTCAGCGCTGTGATGACCTGGCGACTTGTCCAGGGTGTACCCTGCCTTTCGCCCGTAGTCAGCTGGGATAGGCTCCAGCTTGCCTGCGACCCTGTAGAACAGGATAAAGCGGCTAGAGATAATGAGATGAGATATTGATGCAGTGTGTGCGTGTAATAATTGCCAGTTCATTCAGTAGCTTGAGATCTCTCTCTCATATATTTTATTTCCCTCCTTCTGTCTGTCTCTCTCTGACTCTATTTTTTGTCATGTGACATTACATCTAGAAAAACCTGTATGTGATTGTATTTTTCTTTTTATCTCAGCTAATGTTTGGTTGCATTTTAGTAAGCAGCTTTTCAGTCTTTTTTCCTTTTTTTTAAATATATGTAATAAATCAAATATTATTAGTGATTGCAGTAGCAGGAGGTAATTTGTACACTGTCAGCCCAGAACATAGCTCCCTTTTGCTGGATTTGATACCACAACTAGCAAATGATTCTCATTATTAGCGAAAACATTATGTCATAGCAGCACACACTGTTTAACAAGATGTATTCATGTAGACTGCAAAAGATGGAGCTTTTCATCATTGCATTAATGTATTATACTTCAGAAAAAAAAGACTGTTACACTTAATTATTTGGACTGTTATTTTCTTGAGCCACATCTCTTTTTGCGTGATTCTTTTCAGTTTAGCTGTATAAGGCAGTGAAGGCTAATTAGTCAACATTTTCATGAAATAACACAATTGAGGTGATTCAGTAAAGATGAAAAGGGGAAAAAAGAGCTTCTTATTTGCTTCTGTACGCATAACCAGACCTGAGCCTGCAGTGCTGATTTATTTATTTTTTTTTTGACCTTGGCTCTGGTTCATAGTATGCAAGATAAACATGGGAAAAAGAACATAAAAATATTCTTTTTCTATATTTGTTGGAAGAAGTTGAGCGCAGATGAGTGTTTTGTAACAGCAAGTTGCGGGGAGGAAGGGGTGTCTGGGGGGGAACAGTGAGTAGTAACACACTTAGATATTTCATCGTGTATGCTATGTTTGTCTTCCAAGTTTAGGCATGTTTTGAACTCCGTGTCAAACATGCGTTTGGGACACCCTGAGGAAATGATGATTACACATCGACGTGCTGTAGTGGCACATTAATATTCATGCACTTTTGAAGCCATTTTCATCTGTGTGTTTGTTTGTGACTGATGAAAAAGATGAAAAGACCTGTGGACCTCATGAATTTCGCTGTGAGAATAACAACTGCATCCCGGACCACTGGAGATGTGACAGTCAGAACGACTGTGGAGACAATTCAGACGAGGAGAACTGCAGTGAGTCGTCCTCTTTCTTTGTTCAAAGTACAACCATTAGGTGACTTTGGTCTGCCTCTGACTGCTAGCTGTTTCAGAAGATTTTTTTTTGAAGTTCCATTGCTTTCTGTATCACAGTCTCTGTTTGTTTACACCAATTTATTGTTAATTGCTGCCAAAGACAGTCCTTTGAAGTGCTTATCTTTAACAGTTTGAGGTTGCATTGATACTTTGAATGTGCAATAGGTTGTATTCAGTCACATGACTTTTGCTTGTGAGTTTACTTCCAGTGAATGAAGTGGTGGTCAGACAAACCAATTTGGCCACCGTTATGCAAAGAGCTAGTGAAACTGTCTCTGACTGTTTTTGCAGTTTAGAGGCCAAAACACAGTCAAGATATCTTCAGAAAGTTGCTGGTTGTAATGGGATAGATCCTTACATATTATCAAAGAAGGATTTTTGCTATGATTTTGAAAAATTATCCATCCATTGAGTTCCCCGACATCTCAAACTATCTGGTGACATCGTTCTACACAGACAAACAGATGAAAAACTGGAAGAGCATGGAGGTGAACATATTTTTTTTTAAATATGTGGCTGGGGTAAAGATCTGAGTATCAAGACACTACAAGACAAATCCTGTATTGTTTATGCCTGGGTAAGTAGGAATTTTGGGGCTTTTTGTATGTGTCTTTGCAGTGGTTGCTAGGATGCTATAAGTTTTAGCATCGGGTGTAAACAAACCACGGCCACTTGAGTCCCAGTCCTCCCTGCTCTTCTCTTCCAGTAAACGATAAGGTATTATTATTATTATTTATTTATTTTTAAACAAAAACAATGGGGTGAGAATAAATAAATGCTGCATATCGTAAAGATTGCTAGGACATCCTCATAAATAAAGTGAAAACGTGTTATTTTACAATATGGTGACCACGATTATACAGTAAAAAAAAAACACATATGAGGACTTAAGCGTGTTCTGAACTTCAAACCATGATGAAATAATGGAAAATGGCAAGAAAAGTCATTTGCAAAACAAATCAGAATAATTTACAAACCTTTCATGAAAAGATCACTGAAAACTTGAGCGTTCTTCGACTCGGCTCCCTTTGATCGCAGCAAATGGTTCAAGAGCCACCTTTCTTGTCGTTTCTTTGGTAAAATCCTTTGCATTTTCACCCTTTTATATCACTTCACGGGGAACCTAGAAGAAACTTTATCAGTTTCGCAGTTTGTTTGATTCAGGCAACCCAAAACAACACAAGCGTAGGGCATTTTAATGACTAGCAAGGCATCCCAGCGATAGTCATGCTTTGTGAACCGTGAGCTTAGCTGACCACCACTTCATGTCTTGTATATCTAGTGATGCGGATATGATGTTGGATGCAAGCAACCTATTATTATAAAGGAAACAATGAAATAAGGAAAACCACTGATTTAAATCATATGTTTGTTTCTTTATTTATGTATCTTGTCTTTCATATCAGCATTACTGTACACTAGTGCATCCCAAACAATTAGAATATCATGAAAAAAAGTTCATTTTTTTCATAATTGAATTCAAAAAGATAAACTTTCATATATCCTATATTCATTACACTTAGAGTGAAATATTTCAAGCCTTTTTTGTTTTAATTTTGATGATTATGGCTTATAGCTCATGAAAATCAGAAATCCAGTATCTCAAATTATTAGAATATTTCCTAAGATCAATCAAAAAATGATTTACAATACCGAAATGTCCAAGTTCTGAAAAGTATATTCATTTATACACTTAGTACTTGGTTGGGGCTCCTTTACCATGAATTGCTGCATCAGTGTGGCATGGCATGAAGGTGATCAGCCTGTGGCACTGCTGAGGTGTTATTGAAGTCCAGTTTGCTTTGATTGCGGCTTTCAGCTCAGCTGTATTTTTGGGTCGGGTGTTTCTCATCTTCCTCTTGACAATACGCCATAGGTTCTCTATAAGGTTCCGGTAAGGCAAGTTGGCTGGCCAATCAAGCACACTAATATCATGATCGGTAAACTATTTGGTCGTAGTTTTGGCACTGTGAGCAGGTTCTGAGTCCTGCTAGAAAAGGAAATTGGCATCTCCATAAAGCTTGTCAGCAGATGGAAGCATGAAGTGCTCTAAAATCTCAACACCAGCAGATGACATGGCACCCCAAATCATCACAGACGGCGGAAACTTCACACTGGATTTCAAACACCTTGGATTCTGTGCCTCACCACTCTTCCTCCAGACTCTAGGACCTTGATTTCCAAATGAAATGCAAAATTTACTTTCATTTGAAATGTGGACTTTGGACCACTGAGCAACAGTCCAGTTCTTTCTCTCCTTAGCCCAGGTAAGACGCTTCTGACAGTGTCTCTGGTTCAGGAGTGGTTTGATATTAGGAATGCAACGGTTGTAGCCTCTTTCCTGAAGACGTCTGTGTGTGGTGGCTCTTGATACACTGACACCGGCCTCAGTCAACTCCTTGTGAAGCCCTCATAAGTTCTTGAATTAACTTTTCTTGACAATCCTCACAAGGCTGTGGTCATCCCTGTTGCCTGTGCACCTTTTCCAGCCAGCACACCTTTTCCAGCCATCTTTTCCTTATGGAGGGTGTCAATGATCGTCTTCCAGACAACTGTCAAGTCAGCAGTCTTCCCCATGATTGTGGTTGCATGTGCTGGACTGGACCAAGAGATACACAGTATTTATACTGTTTTACTCAAACTCAAAATTAAATATTCTCATATTTTATTTTTTTTTTACACTGTAGGCCATAATTATCAATGTTAAAATAGAAAAATGCTTGAAACATTTTAGTTTACATGTAATGAGTTTAGAATATATAAAATTTTCACTTTCTTAAATAACTGATGGAAAATATTGAACTTTTTCATGATATTCTAATTGTTTGAGATGCGTTAGTATGCTCGTCCTCATATCCTTCAATAAGCTGCAAAAATTAAAAGCAGTCCTTCATGGCATGGTAATATTTGGCAGACGTTTGCAAAATTAGATCCTGAATGTTCTCTTTGACACTTACAGACACTCTCTTATTGCTAATTAGCTTGTGATAGCTCCCCTCACATACATGTAAAACCTTCAGGAAAGGTGGAAACAGAAGGTACAATGGCACTTCATGCCCAAATGATGGCCGCACTCTCATTTTCTCACCAATTTTTTTTTCCTTACACCACCTCTCCATGTCCTTTGCTAGAGCACACTTGACAATTCAGCTACAATATCTTGTGAGCCCTTAGTTTGATGATTTCAGCTTTCCTATATGCTCCCCACTCAATGCAGAACCAGTGACCTGTAATCATAAGGATTTTGCCTGTGCCAATGGGGACTGCATCTCTGCTCATTTCCGCTGTGATGGGGACTATGACTGTACCGATAATTCAGATGAGGTAAGTGATCGCCAAACTAAATGAGTTTGTCTAGCACGTTTTAGAGATGGTGTTATCTACTCATTCACTGGTTAATAAGTCACTGGGTCCTTGTGTGTGTGTGTGTGTGTGTGTGTGTGTGTGTGTGTGTGTTTATATACTACTGAGGACCAAATGTCCCCACAAGGATAGTAAAATCTGATAATTTCGACCTTGTGGGGACATTTGGATGGTCCCCACAAGGAAATTGCTGCTGTTGTGGGTTTTTTTATACAATAAATAAATTAAAGTGCCAAAACGATTCCTTTTCACTACTGAAGTTAAGGTTAGGGTTAGGTCTAGGTGCAGGCACAGCATTAATTAACTACAATAATAATTGTCAATGGAAGGTCCTCACAAGGATAGTGAAAGAAATGGGGGGGGGGTGTTATATATTTGATATGAGGTGAATTTCACTGCTGCCTATTTTTATATAATTGCTCTTTAAGAAAGGCAGTGCTCAAGACCATCAATTGAGGTATTTCACCTGACGTCACAGGGTCACGTGACACCCCGGTGTCCGCCATTTTGGATGGCAAGCTAGCTAATGTCAACAACAGTAGCTGGTATGTTACTGTAGCAATGTTTACGTTCAGTCATTTGGATGACTGTTAAAACCTTTCAGTCTCAAGTTTTTCCTTTACTGGATTTACTAGTTTACTGAGCCAGCCAGCCCCGGAGCGCTAGCTAGCTAGCACCAGCCAGCCAGCCCCGGAGCACTAGCTAGCTAGCGCCAGCCAGCCAGCCGCGGAGCGCTAGCTAGCTAGCGCCAGCCAGCCAGCCAGCCCTGGAGCGCTAGCTAGCTAGCGCCAGCCCCAGAGTGCTAGCTAGCTAGCGCCAGCCCGCCAGCCAGCCCTGGAGCGCTAGCTAGCTAGCGCCAGCCAGAGCCAGCCAGCCCCGGAGCGCTAGCCAGCCAGCCAGCCAGCCCCAGAGCGCCAGCCAGCCAGCCAGCCCCAGAGCGCTAGCTAGCTAGCTAGCGCCAGCCAGCCAGACCGCCCCGGAGCGCTAGCTAGCTAGCTAGCGCCAGCCAGCCAGACCCGGAGCGCTAGCTAGCTAGTGCCAGCCAGCCAGCCAGCCCCGGAGCGCTAGCTAGCTAGCGCCAGCCAGCCAGCCCCGGAGCGCTAGCCAGCCAGCCCCGGAGTGCCAGCCAGCCAGCCAGCCCCGGAGCGCTAGCTAGCTAGCTAGCGCCAGCCAGCCAGCCCCGGAGCGCTAGCTAGCTAGCTAGCGCCAGCCAGCCAGCCCCGGAGCGCTAGCTAGCTAGCTAGCGCCAGCCAGCCAGCCCCGGAGCGCTAGCTAGCTAGCTAGCGCCAGCCAGCCAGCCCCGGAGCGCTAGCTAGCTAGCGCCAGCCAGCCAGCCAGCCCCGGAGCGCTAGCCAGCTAGCGCCAGCCAGCCAGCCCCGGAGCGCTAGCTAGCTAGCGCCAGCCAGCCAGCCAGCCCCGGAGCGCTAGCTAGCTAGCGCCAGCCAGCCAGCCCGCCCCGGAGCGCTAGCTAGCTAGCGCCAGCCAGCCCGCCCCGGAGCGCTAGCTAGCTAGCGCCAGCCAGCCAGCCCCGGAGCGCTAGCTAGCTAGCGCCAGCCAGCCTGCCCCGGAGCGCGCTTAGTAAACTAGTAAATACAGTAAAGGAAAAACTTATAACGGGCCATGTCTCAACAGACTAAGAAGTTATTTCAATGACATTTAATAACATTTTGTTTATCCTGAGGACCGAAAGTAAATGAAAATGTGAACAAATCTTAGCTGTCAGTGAACAATCCTGGTGGAAGCAGGTAAACGTCGTTCTCTAAGCCTGCTAACCTCAATTTTTGCAAATACCTCGCCCTGTAAATGCCCTACGTCGCTGGATAGTGAAGGTGTTTTCTGCATCTCGCTCCTTTTTCTTTTATGTTTTTCGTTTGTCGCCTTCCTCGCATTCAAACTGATTCGAGCCGTGCCGTCCAAAATGGCAGCGTCACATGACTTGGTCACGTGAGTGAAATACCTCAATATGCTCATAAGGTTGGGATTCAGAGTCTAATGCCGCTTTTCCACTACAAACGCGGCTGAGTCGGGCTGAGCCGTGCCGTGCTGAGTTGGGCTGAGTCGAGCTGAGTGGGGCTGTTGGAGTTGCGTTTCGACTACAACCGCGCTGAACCGTGCTGGCTGGAAGTGGGTGGACACATTGGGTGGAGTTAGCGAAAGTGGGTGGACGTCACGTGATGTCGTTAAGCAGCGCAAACAGTGACATCAGTGAGCTTTTAAGCGGTAGTCTCACGACCCGAATAGTAAACAATAAACATGGAGTCGTTAGTGTTGCTGGTCTTGGTGCTGTGGCTTGTTGTCACCGACAACGCCAACAGATACTGGCAAGAGCGTATAGATGAGGCGAGGTGCATAAGGCTTCAGAAATTCTCGTAATTCATAATTATTCTTCTTCCGGGTTTACGGTGTTTACAGATCCCAGCGTGCTCGCGGGACATGTGTGGGCATGTGAGGACACTCCTCCTCACCAATCAGTGCACAGGGGAGTGTCTGCTCACGCCCCCAGCCTCACTCGGCTCGGTTTGGCTCGCTTCAGCCCCACTCCAAAACGGTGCGAGTTTTAGGGGCTAAGCAGGGCTGAAGCGAGCCGAGTCGTGCTGTTCTTTGGTAGTTGAAATGCGAGCCGTGTCGGGCTGAAGTGAGCTGAAGCGAGCTGAAGTGAGCTGAAAAAGGGTAGTGGAAAAGGGCCATAAGTGATCACTCAGAGCTCAAGAGGAGGGCCCTGAACTGATATGTATTCACTTATATAGCTATTTTTTTTCCACCATACTTACAAAACTTTTCCCACCACAACTTAGAAAATATTGATAGGTTCCTCCCCAAATATAATGTACTTATGCAATATTAAAATGTGTTTATAACAAAATATAAAATTATAACAATTATGATATCTGTGGGCGGCATGATGGGCACTGTCGCCTCACAGCAAGAAGGTTCTGGGTTCGAGCCCAGTGGCTGACGGGGAGCCTTTCTGTATGGAGTTTGCATGTTCTCTTCATGTCTGTTACCCCTTTTCCACCAAATCAGTTCCAGGGCTGGTTCGGGGCCAGTGCTGGTGCTGGTTCACAACTCGTTCAACTTGCAAGCCAGCTGAGAACCAGTTTGCTTTTCCATAGCTCGGGGTGCTAAGGGGAGCCACGTCATTACGTCACTGTATACGTCAGTTACGTTGCTGTGTTTGCATAAACCTTGGCGAGAACATCGAAGCAACAACAACACAGAGAAGAAGAAGAAGCAGCAACAACAACAATAATGGATGACTGCTGCTTTACTGCATCCATGATATCTCGTCGCTTATTTAAAAATGGCGACCTTTCGCGGTCTTGCTATTGTTGTTGGTCTTAACAACTCCCCCCCCCCACTGACGTAAGCGGTTCTTTCCTCTGGCCTAGCAAAGAGCTAGTGCTAGCCTGGAACCGTTTTTTTCTGGCCCCAGAGCCAGTTCTTTGTCAGTGGAAACAGAAAACCCGGTTCCAAACTAAGCACTGGCCCCAAACCAGCCCTGGAACTGATTTGGTGGAAAAGGGGCATGTGTGGGTTTCCTCCAGGTGCTCTGGTTTCCCCCACAGTCCAAAGACATGCAGGTTAGGCTAATTGACCGTAGGTGTGAATGTGAGTGTGAATGGTTGTTTGTCTCTATCAGTGCGTTTACATGCACATCCAAATCAAGCTACTGTCAGTAATCGAGCTACGGGTCCCAGCAGGGGTGCCAGAGAAATCCAATCCTACATGCACACAAGGAAATCGAGCTATTGTGTGAGGTACATTGTGTACCCGAGCCACAGGTGGCGCTACACGCCCCATCATGTTGGTACACTTCCGGTTGTCGCCATGAAGAAGAGCTATTCAAGAGTATAAACAAAGTTCTCCTTGTTCCTCCTGACCTCTTCTGCTGCTCGCTACTACTACTGTTGTCATGCCGACCGAGGCTGTTGTGTTTCCTGCTTGTGGTCTCGTCACTCGTCACTTCCGGAAGGGGCAGTGCTGAAGTAAGTAGCTCGACTACGTAGCTCGATAGGGTTTACATGCACTAAGTAGCTCGGCTACAATCGCATAATCTAGGTCGCATAGCTCGATTACGAGAAATCCTGTTTGGTTCGATTTCAGCCAAGCTAAGGTGTTTCCATGGCATTTAGAACTTCGATTTCAGTCGAGCTACAGCAGAAATTCGATTTTCTCTATGTGCATGTAAACGCACTGTATGTGTCAACCCTGCAATGACCTGGTGACTGGTCCAGGGTGTACCCTGCCTCTTGCCCATAATCAGCTAGGATAGGTTCCAGCTTGCCTGCGACCCTGCACAGGATCAGCGGTTATGGATAATGGATGAATGGATGGATGATCTCCTGTATAGAATGAAGGGAAGACATGTGATTTTAACTGAAATTTTGCAGTGAGACTGATCTTAAATCTATATCTGGATTCAGACTGTGCAGGAACCAGAACCATCTGAGAGAAGCATAATCAGAGCTAATAACCTAAACAGATTTGCCAGGTCAGACACACCCTCTGGTGTGATCCAATGTTGGTTCAAGGGTGGTTTTCTAACCTTTTTTTTTTTTTAAATCTATTGAGACCCATTACCCCACTTTGTGCTGTATGCTACAGATATTTCTATAATTATTCTACAATTATTGGAAACCTTCAATAGAATGGGCAAATCTTCTTTTGGTTTAAAATATGCAGGTGGTTATTAGGTGAAACTGACAGAAAAAAAAAATGTTCATATGATTTCATACAGAGAACTATGTACCAGAAATGTACCTGAAACCTATTGTGAAATATGGTGGTTGAACATTGATGCTTTGAGCCTGTTTTGTGGATTGTGGTTCAGGGCCTCCTGTGAAATAGGAGCATCCTGAATTTTGATAAATACCATAATGTTTAAGTCCTGAACCTGATCGTCTCTTCCAGAAGGTTTGGAATTGGCCATCAGTACAGCTTATTTGGACTTTGCAGTGTACTATACAAAGTTCTTGTATATTTAAACTGAAAAAAAAAAAAAACTAATTGCACGTTATTTGTAATGTACAGTTGTGGACAGAAGTTTACATATAGTGACATGAATGTCATCTTGGATATGAATGTCATGGCAATATTTGGGCTTTCAGTAATTTCTTTGAACTGTTCTTTTTCTGTGGCAGAATGTACAGCATATATCTTTAATTAAAAAAACACGAAAAATTTGGTGCACAAGTTTTAGTTTTCTTTGAGTTTTCTGAAATCAACACAGGGTCAAAATTAATACATGCAGGGTCAAAAATTTACATACACTCACTTAGATTATTAATTCAGAGGTGTTGAAACTTCCAAAATGTCCCTTATCTTGCCAAGGCCGAGGTCTTTTAACTTCCTGTTAGTGATCATGATTGACTTCAGCTGGTAGCTTCTCTATGCCTTCATAAAAAGGGTTTGTTTACAGCACTCATTGGATTGACCAACACACAGTAAAATGGGAAAGTCCAAGGAGCTCAATGCAGGTCTGAGAAAGAGAATCACAGATATACACAACTCTGGAATGTCTCTTGGAGCCATTTAAACAAGTGCAAATTCCAAGATCAGTTCAAACAATTGTATCCAAGTTATTATTACCTCTGCCAAGGAGGTTATGTTTTCGGTAGCGTTTGTTTGTTTGTTGGTTTGTCTGTTAGCAACATTACAGAAAAATTAATGAACGGATTGCCCTGAAATTTTTTTCCAGAGGTGTGACTGGGCACAAGTAACAATCCATTAAATTTTGGCGGTGATCCGGATCACCTTCTGGATACCAGATTTTTTTAAAGGATTCTTGGCGGAGGTCTGCGCTCTCTGAGTGCTTTTCTAGTTGTGAGGTGTAGTCACTTTGCCAAGCCACTTTGCTTCAAGAAAACCCAAACGGTTACACTCCGCTGAAAGGAAATTGGTTTGGATGGTCAGGAACAACCTGGGAACCACCATGGCACAGCCATGCCATAAACTGGAAGCTGATGAATCACTGTCTACAGTTCATATCACCATGGACTAAGAAGCTCCTATCCAAGAAATAACCCCCTGCTCCAAAATTGACACCTTCAAGCTTAAAGTTTGCAACTGACCACACGAACAAAGAAAAAGCCTTCTGGAGGATCGCTGTATGGTCAGATGAGACAAAGATTGAGTTGTTTGGCCACAATGACCACGATGTACAGAGGGACACTGTACCAGCTGGTGGTGGTAGGATCATCATGCTCTGGGGCTGTTTTGCTGCCAGTGAAACTGGTTCATTGCACAAAGTGGATGGAATAATGAAGAAGGAGGACTACCTCAGAATTCTTCAGCATAAACCATCAGAAACTTGAACATGACTTGGGACTTGGGAGTTACAACAGGACAATGAACCCAAACATGCATCAGAGCTGGTTGTGGAGGATAAAGCAGGCTAACATTAAGCATAAAACAAATCCTGACTTCAACCCTGTTGAAAATATATGGACCGTGCTTATAAGTCGAGTCCATGCCAAGAAAATAAAATATATATATATATATATATATATATATATATATATATATATATATATATATATAATTGAACTCTACCAATTCTACCATGAAAATTTGTGAAATATCCAACCACAATTCTGCCAGAAGCTTGTTCATGGTAAACAAAAATGCTTGGTCAAGGTGAATCTTGTGAAGGCACATTTTACCCAAATATTAGGTGTGCTGTATGTATATTTGACCCTGTATGTATAATTTTGACCATGTGTTGATTTCAGAAAACCCAAAGAAAATTGAAACTTGTGCACCAAATTCTAGTGTTTTTGATTTTAAAGGAGTACGCCACCCCCAGGTGAAATTGAGTCAGTCCCTGCAGTCCCTAGAGTTGGATGAGTGAGCCAAAGCGTTTTGTAGCCAACCCAGCCATTGCCCTGATCTAGAAACGCCCCGGTTAGCTTTAGCTTAGCGTAGTCGCTGTAATCCGGCGTGTCCAGCTAGCATGTCATTGCAAAAGTGAATCAAATAACTCAAGATTTTTTATAATTATTTCTCATGACCTGTACATTCACATCGAGTACACATATCAATGCAAATTAACACGAAGGGATTTACTAGACCAATTTATATATGGAACTATTTTCGGCCACAGCACAGGCAATGCACCGCTGCAGGCGCAAAGACACCACGCAGCACCTGAAAACCCTCAGCTTCCGTCAATACACCAGCGTGACTACTAAGTTCTCTGCTACTAGGCTGACACTGACAGGTCAATAAAACTGGAAGCGACAATGTGAGTCGGACTAACGGGAAGTTTCAGTTATAACATTAGCAATGTATAACCCAAGGAAGGAGGGATAGAAATTATACTTACAGGCATGGATGATGAACTCTGTTCTGCCTCTGTACTGAAAATGGATGGAACGGCCGTATCCTTCAGATGTAGCAACACCTTTCTCGTAGCACACTGCATTTTTTCTTCGTAGTCCTCCGGTTTGAAATGCTCATCGCAAACACGATATTGATTGATTTTATCCACTGGTGTTGTTGCAGGAATGCCGAGGGCTGCAAGCCAAAGATTTCTTTGTTCCACTGGTTTTGGAATTCTGTGAAACATTATGTTCGTGTACGTCCTCTGCTTGTTATTGCAGCCCTTCACACAGCAAATAACCATTTTTCCTCAGTAGATGTGAAACTAACTTTAAACTACTTACGTACCAACCTTACTACAACTTCTTCTCTTCTCCTCTTACCGTAACTACATGCTGGTAACACTGGTGTATTGACGGAAGTTGTGGTGCTGCGTGGTGTCTTTGCGCCTGCAGCAGTGCTTTGCCTGTGCTGTGGCCGAAAATAGTTCCATATATAAATTGGTCTAGTAAATCCCTTCGTGTTAATTTGCATTGATATGTGTACTCAATGTGAATGTACAGGTCATGAGAAATAATTATAAAAAATCTTGAGTTATTTGATTCACTTTTGCAACGACAATGCTAGCTGGACACGTCGGATTACAGTGACTATGCTAAGCTAAAGCTAACTGGGGCGTTTCTAGATCAGGACAATAGCTGGGTCGGCTAGAAAACGCTTTGGCTCACTCATCCAACTCTAGGGACTGCAGGGACTGACTCAATTTCACCTGGGGGTGGCGTGCTCCTTTAATTTAAAGCTGTGCTGTACAATCAATCTGCCACAGAAAAAGAACAGTTCAAAGAAATTCATGAAAGCCCAAATATTGCCATGACATTCATATCCAAGTTGACATTCATGTCACTGTATGTAAACTTCTGACCACAACTGTATATCTAATCATTTGGGCAGCATGGTGGTACAGCAAGTAGTGTTACAGGAAACTTCACCACACAGCAATCAGACCAAACATGAATAAAAATCTCCCACTGGAAAAAGCCAGTTCATTGAAGGGGAAAGGACAGAGGGCATGAAAGTTGCATTTGTTTTACAGCAGTCAGAACAATTCTATTAATCTGTGCAGTTTTCTGTATTAGGTAATCAGACTGCATCCAACAAAAAAGTATGGCTGAAGAAAGGGTTAACTCCATATATAAAGGTGTAATTTGTTTCTATTAAAAAAAAAACTTGTGTTCAAGTTTCAAGTTTCATTTGCGAACACTACTACTCAAAAGACCAGAGACTTAGTTTTAAATCCAAATGTCTTTATTTTCAAGCAGTTGAGGGATGGGGTGATTTCTACTAGGGCTTTAGATGTTTTCTTTTGCAGGCGGTCTAGTGGTGCCTAGCCTAGCCTAGTCCTGTGGAAAGTAAAAGGAGAGGGTAACAGAGTAAAGGCTAGTGTTGTTCACTCTACTCTCACTCTCTCTTGTTTGGGAATGTGAGAACTTTTTATTATTCAAACTTTTCATCAGTGTGGGTCAACCATGTGTGATTACCCCATCCTGCCTTGCAGCTGGTCCTGTCAGTGTAGTCTAAAATAGGGAGTCTGAAGTGGTGCATTGCTGTTGCTTCTGCACCCTTGACAGCAGCCTGACTGCATCATCCAAAGCCACTGGATAGATCCTTCACCAATCAACAGTAATTATGTCTTTCATTAAGATTTAGACAATAGACAGCTTAATATCATGTGGACATTGACCAGACTGCAGACCTGGTTAATGTTAATTCATTTTTTTAATTATTGTAGAAAGTAAGCTTATAGACTCAGCTGATTGCTTATAAATCCAAACACTTCTAGAGTTAAATATCAGTACAACCAATATATTTTTGTCACTTATGCCATTAACATGGAGCTGTCCCATCCCCCTACATACACAAGGTAAAATTTATTTTTTGTCTCTATCTGCTAGGATTTTCTTGTTAGTTATGTTGGCACCTCTGAGTACTATGCCATTCTTTGCTTTTTTTTCTTATTGCCTTCAAAACCATACAGCTTCTAGTCCTGGACAACATCTGAAGGGAAAGCAGAGCAGCACACCAATTACCACTGGGATGTTGCGCTTTTTACTTGGGAGGTCTCAGTTTGTCAGACTCCCCAGTGTGTGCGAGGTGCTGCTGTGTTGCACCATCCTCAGTCACTTCCCTTTCATACTCGACTCTGCAGACTTCAGCTATAAAACTACTTGATGCCACCTGCAAAGAACTTGAGAGGAATTGTTTGCTATACTGCATCAGCAAAAAGACAATGAGAGTCAATTCTAGATGAAGCAGGGGCTTGGAACGGCAGTTGTTATTTGCACAGAGAATGTGGAGGTTGTGCAGTGCTACAAATAGCTGTGGGTCAGTGTTGAAAAAGTAATGGAGTGGGCAAAACACATTCTCATCTTATCTTGAGCTTGTAAGATGGTTGATATTCTTTCAATCAGACATGGAGTATGTAAACAATTTAAAAGCACTGTTACTATCAAAACGATATTGAAAACATGTTCAAGTGTCAGGTGATGAGTAAGTTGCAAGACTCCGTATCTTCAAAAAAGGTTTCAGATTCAACATATTTCTGACATTTTCCTTCTTTCGGTCTTTGAGTTTGCAGCTTCTGTGGCGGCACTTGACATGACCCAAGTGGCAAAGGCCTTGTAAAAGTTTGGGTATTAGGCTGCATTTAGCAGTTTCTCCTGTGCTTTTGTGTTTTTCTAGAAGGACTGTGAAGCCGGCTGTGCACAAGACCAGTTCCAGTGCTACAACAACCTCTGCATTTCAGCTAGATGGCTGTGTGATGGCCAGGAAGACTGTAAGACTGGAGAAGATGAGAGAAACTGCCCTGGAAGAGGTATGTCGCAAAAATCTTTGCTGCTTGTCTAAACATCTCTGTATTCATTCTTCTGTGTAGCATTAAGTTATTCAGGCAGTAAAAGATATTCTTGTGTGTGTGTGTGTGTGTGTGTGTGTGTGTGTGTGTGTGTGTGTGTGTGTGTGTGTGTGTATACACACACATACACACACGTTTTTTGTTTTAAATTCCACATAAAAACATTGTCATTTAGAGCTTTTAATTGCAGAAAATGACCACTGGTCAAAACAACAAAAAAGATGAAGTGTTTTCAGACCTTGAATGATGCATAGAAATAAAAATCATATTCAATTTTAAACAACACAATAGTAATGTTTGAACTAAGGATGAGTTCAGAAATCAATATTTGGTGGAATAACCCTGACATTTAGTAACAGCTTTCATGCATCTTGGCATGCTCTCCACCAGTCTTTCACATTGCTCTTGGGTGACTTTCTGCCACTCCTGGCACAAAAATTCAATCAGCTCAGCTTTGTTTGATGGCTTGTGACCATCCATCATCTTCTTGATCACATTCCAGAGGTTTTCAATGGGGTTCAGTTTTGGAGAATGGGCTGTCCATATCAGGGTCTTGATCTTGTGGTCCTCCATCCACACCTTGATTGACCTGGCTGTGTGGCATGGAGCATTGTCATGCTGGAAAACCCAATCCTCAGAGTTAGGGAACATTGTCAGAGCAGAAGGAAGCAAGTTTTCTTCCAAGATAAACTTGTACATAGCTTGATTCACATGTCCTTCATAAACAAAAATCTGCCCCATTCCAGCCTTGCTAAAGCATCCCTAGATCACTGATCCTCCAACAGATTTCACAATGGTGCGAGACACTGTGGCTTGTAGGCCTCTTCAGGTCTCCGTCTAACCATTAGACGAATTGAACCTTTACAAAGCATGTAATTAATTAGAATTTTGTTTTAATCATTTACGGCAGTATATATATATATATATATATATATATATATATATATATATATAGGGCGGCACGGTGGTGTAGTGGTTAGCGCTGTCGCCTCACAGCAAGAAGGTCCGGGTTCGAGCCCCGTGGCCGGCGAGGGCCTTTCTGTGTGGAGTTTGCATGTTCTCCCTGTGTCCGCGTGGGTTTCCTCCGGGTGCTCTGGTTTCCCCCACAGTCCAAAGACATGCAGGTTAGGTTAACTGGTGACTCTAAATTGACCGTAGGTGTGAATGGTTGTCTGTGTCTATGTGTCAGCCCTGTGATGATCTGGCGACTTGTCCAGGGTGTACCCCGCCTTTTGCCCATAGTCAGCTGGGATAGGCTCCAGCTTGCCTGCGACCCTGTAGAACAGGATAAAGTGGCTAGAGATAATGAGATGAGATATATACAGGGCTCGAAATTCATATATTTTTTCACCAGCCAGCCAGACGAGTTACCTTCCAAAGTAACTAGTCAAACAGAAAATCAACTAGCCAAAATTTGTTCATGTATGAATTTTACTTCTGTCAAAAATAACACAAAAGAGAGTAGTTACCATTGTTCATGACTAATGTGCATTTATTTCAAGACCCGAGTATTTTGATACTGTTGTTAAATACATAAATGAGAACAACACAGAGCACCATAATATCTCATCTCATTATCTCTAGCCGCTTTATCCTGTTCTACAGGGTCGCAGGCAAGCTGGAGCCTATCCCAGCTGACTACGGGCAAAAGGCGGGGTACACCCTGGACAAGTCGCCAGGTCATCACAGGGCTGACACATAGACACAGACAACCATTCACACTCACATTCACACCTACGGTCAATTTAGAGTCACCAGTTAACCTAACCTGCATGTCTTTGGACTGTGGGGGAAACCGGAGCACCCGGAGGAAACCCACGCGGACACGGGGAGAACATGCAAACTCCACACAGAAAGGCCCTCGCCGGCCACGGGGCTCGAACCCAGACCTTCTTGCTGTGAGGCGACAGCGCTAACCACTACACCACCGTGCCGCCCGCACCATAATATAATATCAGCAAATAATAATATATTGGAAAACTTGGCAACTTGGTGTATGAGTATTGAAAACAAATATACTTACTATCATGACTATAGCACCCAAAATATGTCCAACATGCTTTCTGTATTTCACCAGCTTCATATTGACTAGGAATCAACTTGAAAAAAATTAAAACATAATTTTTCTCTTTGCACACTTTTGAACTGAATGTTTTCTGGCTCTGCCTCTCAGATGTGTATAATTCTGGTATTGCCTTCTCTGTAAAATGTCTGCAACCAGGCAACTCATATTTGGGATCGAGGGCCCATTTACACGAGGACGCTGTCGGGTAAAAACGACTAAATATTTTATCAGAAGTGCCTTTCGTCTACACGGGGACGGCGTTTCCGAGGCTGAAAAATGGAAAAAAATTGAAAACGCCTTCCAGAGTGGATAAGTTAAAAACAGCCCCCATTGCATATCCGTCTAAACTACCCAATACGCAAAACTGTGCTCGGATCTGCTCACGTCAGGTACGCGTTTACGTCATACATATGTCATATACTGTACATGCCAGCCCGGGAAGTAAGAAAGTAAGTAAAAAAGTAAGAGCATGTCTGATTACATCGATCCAACGGACCTTCAAGCTGCTCTGGCAGCTTTAATAAACGTCCAGGAGTCCTTCGAACATCTATACCAAATCTGCACATATACTGTTAATGAACAGAGGCGGGTATAGTATGCTCTTACTTTTTTACTTACTTTCTTACTTACCATAGCCAGAGTAGTCAAAGTTTTCGCGGTGCAGATCAGACAAGACGGAAGACGTTGCGCATGCGTGCAGACATAGCGGAGGTCTTTCACAGCACCACCTAGCCGCCTGGCATGCACATCCAATTGAATTCCACACATTTATGCGTCACCGTATAGACGCAGATTTCCTCCTTGAAAACGGACGTGTAGACGCGGAAAAAAGTGAGAACGAAAACGGACTTTTGCGTTTTTGTTTCAGACCGTCCCCGTGTAAAGTGGGTCCGAGTGTGTTTAGTAATTTTTGGAAGCCTGGTTTTTCCACTATACTAATTGGGATCATGTCTTCGGCAATGACGTTAGTGACTGCATCCGTTATAGCTCTCCATCTCTGACTCGTTTTCTCATATGGGGTGGCTTTGGAGAACGAGGCCGCTATGGTCATTTGTTTAGCTTGTGGGGGGGTAGCTCGTGGGCAAGTAGTTCGGAGTTTAAGAGACTCTTCATACTATACCAGGTGAGTTTTCAGGTGATGGAACATATTTGTAATGCTGCTGCCTTTCGTGATGACAGGTTTTTTTTTTTTTGCACACTTTACAAACTGGCATTTGCTGTTCCACGTCCTCCTCGCGATATCCAAAAAAATGCCAGATGACTGACCCCTTACTAGTTCTTTTAGGAACCAATTTGTCTGCTTCCATTTTTAATTTGTCGCTGAAATTGACAGAGCTTACGCGGTAGCCTATGCAACACCAGCGATTGCACGAACTGAGTCAGCGCTGTAAACCGAAACTAAAAAATCTTCCCGCAACTTCCTTTCAGCACCTAGATGTCGCCCGGGATTGGTTGGCGAGTGTGTGACGTTATTGTTTTTTTTTTTACCCTTAGGCAGCCTCTCAGGTTACTGCCTGAGGGACAGGGAGAAAACCACCAAAAAAGGTTTTAAACAAATGCAACAAACACGAAACAAACGCAAGTCGGCAGATGACCATAAAATACTTGATAGTTACGATATAATAATTTTATGTATCTCACACAGAATTTTCGGAGATTATATTGAGTATATTCGATATATCGCACAGCCCTAGTCGGAATCTTCGCTTCGTATATATTTTTTATTTTCAACTAGCCAGCCGGGCTGCCTAGTGACAGGAATTACCCGCCAAATGACAAATTAAGTCGCCTCGGGCAACCGGACCACCGTGAATTTCGAGCCCCACACACACAGTGTTACAGGTGCAGCAATTTCTCATTTATGATACTAACTTAGATAATCACTTCTCTAATGGAGTTAAATTTGATTAAAATGTGGTGATATCAATGGACATTACGATATCCATACATAATTCAATAACGTTGAAATATATTCATAATGTTTTGTGTATATTTGTTTAATATTTAACTCAATGTACTTACAATGTACAAGAAAAATAATTTAACACCAGCAGCATATTCAGTACCAGTTTCCACCCGTTGATTGTGAGTCCCTCCGAGTGGCATTCTGTGTATTTGGCTGTGAGGAGACGCTCTTTGCTGTGAAAGACTGATTCAGGTCCATTGTAAGTTAAGAGCGAACTAAAGTACTACTTTGGCTACAACATTGTTTGGGAAAACCGTGTTAACGATGGATCTTAAGAGGCAGTTAAAGATGCTCTTAGCCTTAAGAGGCTTTCAGGAATCCCACCCCAGATTGGTTCGAGCTGCCAGGAAGGATATAGCAACTTATAGCAACTCTTTACAACCATGGTGAGCAAAAAAGCATCTCAGCATGCAACAGCAGAAGACGACATTGGGTTCTGCTTCTGCCAGCCAAGAACAGGAATCTTAGGTGGTGTTTACATTAGACCGTATCAGCGGATCATCAGATTAATGTTTTTAAAACGATTCGCGTGCACACAGCAACGCCAACACACGGATACGCTAATCACATGACTAATTAGACGGCACGTCACATGATCCCAGTGCATATCGGGCATGCGCAAGTCACTCACCACTTGCAAGTGGAAGGATGGCAAGTGAACACCTTCTCCAGCAGATAAACACACCTGGCTGTGATGTTCATGTTCTCACTGAGTTTAAGCACCTGAAGGAGGTAAATAAGTTGAAATGTGTAAATAAACCTCAGTGCGGCTCAGCGCTTCCTCCTGTGCTCCAAATCACTCCGCCCTGAACAGCGAGTGACCTCTGGAGGGTGCGCACTCCGGCCCTGCGCAGCTCACAGAGCGTGCGAGTGAAGCGCACGAGCAGTGATTCGGGACTGAGCCGCTGTGTGTGAGATCCCAACGCCAGCGAATCAGGAAGGTGGATGTCACAGTGACGTTGTCCAATGACGACGTCAGCTAGAGCTCATCACAGCGTATCCTCGTTCCTCAATGTTTACACAGCACCGGATCAGATACGTAATGGATTGAATACATGGGCCCTGGCGGATTCAAGTTGTTCCGCCTGTGGAATCGTTTCCCGGCGTTTTAATGTGAACGGACAGTGCATCCGCGACGAAAACGAGACGGATACGGTCTAATGTAAACACCACCTTAGAATCCATAGCAAGTTTCTATTAAAGTGGCTAGTGAGTATGTATATACAGTATCAACAAACAAATATCCTCAGATGACATCAGATAACTCAAAATATTTCAATATGCAATCATATGATATATAGACCTGATGGGAAAAAAATAAGTGCAAGATATAATTCAGTTAACATGTAGAACGACCTTTAGGAACAATAAGTTGTAAGAATGTACTGTTATGCACTGTTTCTGTTCTTGTTTTCTGAAAGAATAATGTTTTTTTTGTGCCTTGTTTTGGAAAAAAAAAAAGCCCACTCTTCTTTACAACATTGCTAAATATGGTGCTGTGTCTGATAACCAAACATCTCCATCTCATTGTAATCAGTCCAATGGATATTATACTAGAGCTTTTGTGTTTGTTCAGATGCAAATTTGCAAACCTAAATCATGTTGCCATATTCTTTTTGGATAGAAGGGGCTTTTTCTTAGCCATCCTTCCATGAAAACCATACTTTTTCAGTCTTTGATGAGCCAGACAGAATTTGCTGTGATGCCCACACCTGGGAAGATTGGCAGCTGTCTTGAAAACTCTCCATTTGTAAACAATCCTTGTCACTGTAGAATCGCTCATTTCAAATTGTTTGGAGATGGCCTTATAATCATTCCCAGATTGATGAGCAGCAACAGTTGCTTCTCTGAGATCATGCCTGATGTCCCTTCTTATTGGGATGATACAGACACACACCTGAGTGATCCATAACCTCAAACTGCCAGAAGATCTGCTTTTATAGAGGTAGTCACACTTCTTGATAATTAACTAATCATGTGCCTTTCATTAGTAACACCTGATTGCTAATTATTTTGTTAATGATTGTTCAAGTAGGAAGGATATACTCAGGCTACATCCACACGACAACGGCAACGAGATTTTATTAAAAAAAATATCGTGTCCACATGGGCAACGGATCAGTAAAATATCAGGTACATATGGCAACGCAACGCTTGCTGAAAACGATGCAATATACATGCCACACCTCTACGTGCGCTGTAAGACGGTCCCATCGAAGACACCAGAACAATAGAAGAAGTAGGACGCATGCGCATAAACCCCTTCTTCTACCCGGCGTGAAGCACTCACAGGAACAAGCACACAACAAAAAGAAGATGGCTGCGACTACGCGAGGAAATCGTGCCTTCTGTGTGTACAAATTAGTTTTATTAGTGTGCATAGTTTTATATAACTTAATTTTCTTATTGTGTGTGAACATTTTGAAAAGCATTTTTATATAATTTATATAACTTTTTATATTGTGTGTGAACATTTTGAAAAGCAGTCTTATCCAATAAAAAAAAGAAATTCAAGAAATGGTTCAGTTACTTGTTTATTTAAAAGAAAAGCTGTATACAAAAGTGAATGCAATGCAGTGGTTCATACAAAACAGCAAGAGTGCTGCTTGTTCTAGTCATGTGGTTGTGACATCATCGTAAACAAATCCGTTCTACTCATCCAGACGACTTCGCAACGGCGCCGTTGCCAGATTTTTCCACTCTGGAACCTGTTCTCGTTTTGGGGCACCCAAAACGCCGGTGCCGTGTGGACGCCAGGCCGAAACGATAAACAATTTTATCAGATTCACCTGAATCTGTTGCCGTGTGGACAGCCTCTTATTTTAGCTGGATTCTGAATGTTGGTTTACTTTTTAGGAAAAAAAATACTACATATTGAATTTTGTCTTTTATTGTTGCTGTCACCTGAGGTTATATGTTTGTTTATAGAAGTTGGTGAGGAGCACACAGTTGTTATTTTGGCCTCTGATAATTAATACTAGAATTCTGTAGGGACGCAAGAATTTTCATCCCGAGCCAAAGGGAGTGGCCCTCCTCCCTCTTCCCACACAATCTCACACTTCAGCGCAGTTATCACCTATGCAACTTTACATTGTTATGCAAATGTTGAGCACTTGACCATTTGAGCGAAGCAGCACCTGACAAAGAGGAAAAAAAAACTATGTGCGCGTGCGTGCATGTCCTTGACACAAGCGTGATCTTCAGTAAGAGCACTGAATCCAGCAGCGCTAACCAAACTACAAACATGGCCACTCAGGAGTATTGAACTCGAGCTGTTGTTCATTCACTCATCACCACCACACTACTTAAACCTCTCCCTCACACAGTATCAACGCGAAGTATTGTTCTGAGTTCCCAGTCCATACCGAGCCTTTGTTATTCTCTGCCTGTTTTGCTGTTCTTTGACTCTCGCTATCCTTTCACCATTTTTGTTTCCTGTTTTGCCTACATTACTCTGATTGCCGATCAACCGACCCTCGCCTGGCTTCTGACTACGACTTTTGCTTCACGATTTGGCTCAGTTCTCTTTGCTCGCTGCTTCTCCCTGCAGTTACCGTACATCTGTAAGTGCCTGCATCCTGACAGGATACTTCGCCTACAATGCATGTAGTGGAGGAAGCAAAACAAACTGCACTGAATGCTCAGGGGCGGTTGTTAGGAGAACATCAACAGATGCTTGCTGACCTCAACACATGGATGACATAATTTGCAAATGTGATGTCGCAGGCCCTCCTTCCACACCCTGAGGCATCTTCTAGTGCCATACTACAGCTCCCTGTTCCCAAAAAATATGCCGGAGATACAACCACTTGTAAGGGGTTTCTGCTACAGTGCTCCCTTTACTTTTCCAGTATGCCACGTCTCTCAGATGAACACAAGATTGCCAAATTCTTATTCTTCTTCACTGGCAAGGCACTGCAATGGGCTAGCGTTGTATGGAGTAAAGGAGGCAAACGCACAACTTCCTATGAACGTTTCCTCAAGCTCTTCAAATGAGTGTTTGATCATGAACCTGAGCACATCAAAGTTGGAGTCTCCTCACCATGAAACAAGGCTCAAGAAAAGTTGCAGAATACGCCTTGGACTTTCAGACCCTTGCCGCAGCCAGTGGATGGAACGAACCGGCTTTGAAAGCAGCGTTCCATCAGGGCCTCCGTCCGGAGATACTCAGCGAAATGGCTTGTAGGGATGAAAGCATGACACTAGACTCCCTCATTGCCTTGGCGATCCGGCTGGATCATTTGCTCACCAGCTGGCCATCTCTCAAGGAAACCTCCGAGCCTGCTCATCGCACTGAAGAAAGCGCACCCATGGAAGTGTCCCACACTCGCCTGAAAAGATCTGAGTGAGAAAGGAGGAAGAGAGAAGGTCTCTGTTTTTACTGTGGGAGTTCAGCACACAGGGCGGCACGGTGGTGTAGTGGTTAGCACTGTCGCCTCACAACAAGAAGGTCCTGGGTTTGAGCCCAGTGGCCGGTGAGGGCCTTTCTGTGTGGAGTTTGCATGTTCTCCCTGTGTCTGCGTGGGTTTCCTCCGGGTGCTCCAGTTTCCCCTACAGTCCAAAGACATGCAGGTTAGGCTAATTGGTGGCTCTAAATTGACCATAGGTGTGAATGAGTGTGAATGGTTGTTTGTCTCTGTGTCAGCCCTGCAATAACCTGGCAACTTGTCCAGGGTGTACCCCGCCTCTTGCCCATAGTCAGCTGGGATAGGCTACAGCTTGCCTGCGACCCTGTAGAAACAGGATAAGCAGCTACAGATAATGGATGGATGGAGTCCAGCACACAAGATAAATCGGTGTCCCATCCATCACACTCCAAGCCAGTGGAACCCACTACTCAGGCGATAAGTCCAGATCGAAAATTTAATGCACAATCATTCAAAGTGCCTGTATTGTTAAAGCTGGTGTCCTCCACACACATCCTGTCTGCCTTCATAGACTCAGGGGGAGAAGGGAATTTCATCAACCGCGCAATCGTCCAGAAGTACGACCTGCCCGCAGTCCCTCTGCAGAGTCCACTCAGCATCCGAGCTATTGACGGAGGACCCATAGGTGATGGCCAGGTCACCGCCAGGACTGCTCCCATTCTCATTCAGATGGGAGCACATTCAGAGCAAATTTCTCTCTATGTAACCACCACTGAACATCACAACATCATCCTGGGGTATCCTTGGCTACAACTTCATGACCCATTGATCTCTTGGCATAATAAAGAAATTCTGCAGTGGTCACCCACCTGTTTCCAACATTGTCTTGCATGTCCCCAACTATGTATCTCTTCCACGTCAGTGGAAAGTCCTCAGCCAGACTCCATTGAATATGTCCCAGAGTGTTACCTTGACCTGCAGGAGGTCTTCAGTAAAGGGAAAGCTTGTGGACTACCAACTCACAGACCATATGACTGTGCCATTGACCTTCTATCAGGTATGTCACCTCCACGTGGTCAAATTTATCCCCTTTCCCAGAAACAGCGTGCTGCCATGGAAGAGTACATTCAGGAAGCCCTCAACCAAGCATACATCTGTCCCTCCAAATCACCAGCCTCAGCAGGCTTCTTCTTTGTCAAAAAAAGCGAGGTGGTGGTCTTCAGCCTTGTATAGACTATATAGGGCTTAACAAGGTTACGATTAAATATCCTTATCCTCTGCCTCTTGTTCTGTCTGCTCTAGAGCAGCTCCATTCAGCCAAGATATTTTCAAAACTCGACCTGCATAATGCCTATAATCTGATAAGAATCAGGAAGGGTGACGAGTGGAAGACTGCATTCAGTACAACCACTGGTCACTTCAAATACTGGGTAATGCCATATGGCCTTTCTTCGGCTTCCAGCATCTTTCAGTGTCTGATCAACAATGCATTAAGAGACATGTTGGGATGCTATGTCATAGCATACATTGACATTTTAATATATTCCCCTGATTACAAGAGCCATAGAGAACATGTCAGAGCAGTTTTCCAATGCTTATTGGATAATCACCTCTATGTCAAAGCTGAGAAATGTGAATTCCACCGGAACCAAATCACCTTCTTAGGCTACATCATAAGTTCAGAAAGCATAAGCATGGATTCCTCCAAAGTTTCCGCAGTCACATCCTGGCCTGTGCCCACCTCTGTCAAAGAACTTCAATGATTCTTGGATTTTGCAAACTTCTATCATCGTTTCATTTGAGGTTTCAGTACAATTGCAGCTCCCCTAATAGCCTTGCTTAAGAAGGGACCCAGACGATTGCAGTGGAATCCCTCTGCTGAAGAAGCCTTCAATTGACTGAAGGGAATGTTCACCTCAGTCCCGGCTCTGCAACATCCTGAACCAACTAAGCCTTTCGTCGTAGAGGTCAATGCATCTGACACAGGGGTTGGAGGGATCTTATCCCAACATTGTGGTGAGATACACAAACTTCACCCTGTGGCTTTCTTCTCCAAGAAGCTCACGTCTGCTGAAAGAAACTATCATGTCGGTAACCGTGAACTCTTAGCCATCAAACTTGCTCTTGAGGAGTGGAGACCCTGGCTGGAAGGAGCCACTTATCCCTTCACAATACTCACTGACCACAAAAACTGAGAATACCTCAAGAAGGTCAAGTGTCTCAATCCATGCTCGCCAGATGGGCTCTCTTCTTTATCCATTTCAATTTCACGATCTCGTTCCGTCCAGGATCAAGGAACACTAAGGCGGATGCTCTGTCACGTACCTTTGTGTCTTCATAGCTGGATTCTGCTACCCATGCAATCCTTGCACCCAACTGCTTTGTGCAATCCATCACTTGGGACCTAGACCAACAGATTAAAAACTCTCAGCCCAGAGCAGTTCCCGTGAACCTTCCACCTGGCCTACTCTACATCCCAAAGCAGTTCCAAGGGTGACCTACACACCTCCCGCCACAGGACATCCTGGTAGCCAATGAACACACCAAATGTTAAGCAACAAGTACTGGTGGAAAAACATGCTCAGAGATATCAATCAGTTCATTGCATCCTGCTCCGAATGTGCCCAGGCAAAAGTTCCTTGTACCCCGCCAGCGGGTAAGCTTTGTCCTCTCCCGGTACCACAGAGACCCTGGTCACATACAGCTCTTGATTTTATCATGGATCTACCGCCTTCCCTGGGAAACATGACTATCATAGTCATTGTTGACATATTCTCTAAAGCACTTAAACTCTTTCCATTACCAGGCATCCCAACTGCACTCCAGACTGGCAAACTATTATTCCAGCACATATTCAGGTACTTTGGCATCCCCGAGGACATAGTCAGTGACAGAGGTCCCCAGTTCATTTCTCGGCTATAGTCCTGCTTCATGGAATGACTTGGAGTGTCAGTCAGTCTCACGTCAGGTTATCACCCTCAATTGAACGGACAAGTGGAGAGGGCAAATCGAAATCAGATGCTTCCTGCAAATCTTTTGCATGAGGAACCTGGGGGACTGGGCACATTTCATTCCATGGGCCTAGTATGCACAAAACTCTTTGAAGCGTTCCACGATGCAACTAACCCCATTCCAGTGCATACTTGGCTACCGGCCACCCTTGTTCCCCTGGGATGACACCCCAGCATAAGTCCAAGCCGTGGAAGACTGGTTTTCATGCAGCCAAGCCATCTAGGAAGAAGTACATCAGCATATCAAAACAATCAATGCTAAGTACAAGAAATATGCTGATTAACACAGGGGCAACCATCCAGATTTCGCTCCTGGTGACAGGTTGTGGGTCACTACTAAGAACTTCAGACCATACAACACCTGCCGAAAACTTCAAGCCCGGTACATTGGCCCATTCAAGGTTCTCAGAAGAATCAATGAGGTTTCCTACAGGCTAGAGCTCCCCCCTCATAGTCGGATATCCCCAAGATTTCATGTTTCCTGTCTCAAGCCTGCCATTCCAAGCCCACTTGCTGAGAACCCTCTTGTCCCAGAACCCCAACCACTGAGCCTAGAGGGTGAACCCATCTACCAGATAAATAGACTACTCAACTCCCAATGCAGAAGAGGCCAAATCAAGTATCAGGTAGATTGGGAAGGCTATAAGCCAGAAGAACAAAGTTGGGTAGATGCCAAGGATGTCTTGGATCCCCTGATGAAACAGGAATTCCATGCTCAAAACCCTGACAAACTTGCACCTAGGGGCAGAGGGCGCCCCAAGAAGAATATAGCTCCCAGAGGGAGTTCCTCTGGGGTGGGGGGTTTCTGCCAGTAAGAGTGCTGAAACCAACAGTGTTAACCAAACTACAAACATGGCCACCCAGAGCTACAACAACCAAGATTCACAGCGCCCCCTGTCACCAGAGTATTGAACTCAGCAGTTGCTCATTCACTTATCACCACCACGCTACTTAAACCTAGTCTGGCTAACGCGACTGCAAAGCTCTACGAGCTATTGGTCTGGCCAAGATATTCAGCCCAACCGTTTCCCAAAGCGCGTGGTTGACCCACCTCCCTGAAATGCCTCAGTTTGCTACTGGTTGAAGCCAGAAAAGGCTGTGACAAAGCTTAAACCAATCACATCACTCTTTCCTCTGACGTATGTGATGCGACGATAGGATTCTCGCTGAGCCCCATTGATTTGGCTACTAGCAGGGCTAACTGGTAGATTAAACTCTTACCGAAGCCGGTCGGGAGCAAGGCGAAAACGTCCTTCCTTTCAATAAATACCTCCAGGGCTGCTCTTTGCTCCGTTTTCAATGAGAACTTCCCGTTGAATGCTTTCAATACAGCATGATTCTGTAAACAATCTATGGCTTCCGGTCGCAGTTCTACTACGTCACTGCCTTGAACACACCTCTACCCAGGGCCGTTGGAGATGCTCAAAGTTGATTGGCTCCCGATTTTTCCGGAGCTTGGAAATGCTGGAGATAGCTTGCCTGGCCAGACTAAGCTCGCAATAGGCCCTCGTGTTGCGTCACGCTTAGGATGGGCGGGCCCAGGCTAACTTAAAGCTCTCCCTCACACAGTATCAATGTGAAGTATCGTTCTGAGTTCCCAGTCCATACCGAGCCTTTATTCTCTGCCTGTTTTGCTGTTCTTTGACTCTCGCTTTCACTTCCTGTTTTGCCTATGTTACTCTGATTGCCAATCGACCGACCCTCACCTGCCTTCTGACTAAAACTTTTGCTTCATGATTTGGCTCAGTTCTCTTTGCTCGCTGCTTCTTCCTGCAATTACATCTGTAAGTGTCTGCATCCTGACAGTGATGCACGTTAGCGCAGAACGTTAAACATTCAAGAGAGACAGCATCAGATGATGTAAATATAAGTGTGCTTTTATGCAAGAATAATACTGAGTAAATAAAAAATGACTCCAATGACATGTTTTTAGTATATTTACTTATCCTTATTGTCCATTGTGTGGACAAAGGACAATAAGGATAAGAAAAAAATATTAAATTCGAGTGTAGACTGAAGTTCAAATTGATGGCAATGAAAAACAAACATAAATTTGTGTACATATTTTCATGTTAGGCAGCACGGTGGTGTAGTGGGTTAGCACTGCCGCCTCACAGCAAGAAGGTCCTGCGTTCGAGCCCAGCGGCCGGCAAGGGGCTTTCTGTGTGGAGTTTGCATGTTCTCCCTTTGTCTGCGTGGGTTTCCTCCGGGTGCTCCAGTTTCCCCCACAGTCCAAAGACATGTAGTTTGGGTTCAATGGTGGCTCTAAATTGACCGTAGGTGTGAATGTGAGTGTGAATGGTTGTTTGTCTCTGTGTCAGCCCTGCGATAACCTGGCGACTTGTCCAGGGTGTACCCCGCCTCTCGCCCATAGTCAGCTGGGATAGGCTCCAGCTTGCCTGTGACCCTGTAGAACAGGGGTGTCCAAACTGATCCATAAAGGGCCGTGTGGCTGCAGGTTTTCGTTCCAGCCATGCAGCAGCACACCTGACTTGGCTCATTCAATCAACTGAATGAGTCTTCACATAGTCAAATACTTGCAGCCACACTCACCCTTGATTAAAGGGTGGGTGTGTCAGTTGATTGAATAAGCCAAATCAGGGTGCTGCTGCATGGCTGGAATGAAAACCTGCAGCCACATGGCCCTTTATGGATCAGTTTGGACACCCCTGCTGTAGAACAAGATAAGCGGTTACAGATAATGGATGAGGGCGGCACGGTGGTGTAGTGGTTAGCGCTGTCGCCTCACAGCAAGAAGGTCCTGGGTTCGAGCCCCAGGGCCGGCGAGGGCCTTTCTGTGTGGAGTTTGCATGTTCTCCCCGTGTCCGCGTGGGTTTCCTCTGGGTGCTCCGGTTTCCCCCACAGTCCAAAGACATGCAGGTTAGGTTAACTGGTGACTCTAAATTGACCGTAGGTGTGAATGTGAGTGTGAATGGTTGTTTGTCTCTGTGTCAGCCCTGCGATAACCTGGCGACTTGTCCAGGGTGTACCCCGCCTCTCACCCATAGTCAGCTGGGATAGGCTCCAGCTTGCCTGTGACCCTGTAGAACAGGGGTGTCCAAACTGATCCATAAAGGGCCGTGTGGCTGCAGGTTTTCGTTCCAGCCATGCAGCAGCACACCTGACTTGGCTCATTCAATCAACTGAATGAGTCTTCACATAGTCAAATACTTGCAGCCACACCCACCCTTGATTAAAGGGTGGGTGTGTCAGTTGATTGAATAAGCCAAATCAGGGTGCTGCTGCATGGCTGGAATGAAAACCTGCAGCCACATGGCCCTTTATGGATCAGTTTGGACACCCCTGCTGTAGAACAAGATAAGCGGTTACAGATAATGGATGAGGGCGGCATGGTGGTGTAGTGGTTAGCGCTGTCGCCTCACAGCAAGAAGGTCCTGGGTTCGAGCCCCAGGGCCGGCGAGGGCCTTTCTGTGTGGAGTTTGCATGTTCTCCCCGTGTCCGCGTGGGTTTCCTCCGGGTGCTCCGGTTTCCCCCACAGTCCAAAGACATGCAGGTTAGGTTAACTGGTGACTCTAAATTGACCGTAGGTGTGAATGTGAGTGTGAATGGTTGTCTGTGTCTATGTGTCAGCCCTGTGATGACCTGGCGACTTGTCCAGGGTGTACCCCGCCTTTTGCCCGTAGTCAGCTGGGATAGGCTCCAGCTTGCCTGCGACCCTGTAGAAGGATAAAGCAGCTAGAGATAATGAGATGAGATGAGATAATGGATGGATGAATGGATGTTCATGTTAAGTTCAACAGAGACAGTATCATCTCATCTCATTATCTCTAGCCGCTTTATCCTTCTATAGGGTCGCAGGCAAGCTGGAGCCTATCCCAGCTGACTACGGGCGAAAGGCGGGGTACACCCTGGACAAGTCGCCAGGTCATCACAGGGCTGACACATAGACACAGACAACCATTCACACTCACATTCACACCTACAGTCAATTTAGAGTCACCAGTTAACCTAACCTGCATGTTTTTGGACTGTGGAGGAAACCGGAGCACCCGGAGGAAACCCACGTGGACACGGGGAGAACATGCAAACTCCGCACAGAAAGGCCGCCACGGGGCTCGAACCCAGACCTTCTTGCTGTGAGGCGACAGCGCTAACCACTACACCACCGTGCCGCCCAGAGACAGTATCAGACAGTGTAAAAATAAGCAGTGTTGTGCATGATTGCACTAAATGAGTGCTGTTCACTGAACATGCTCATATTTTTGGTGAACTGAGTGAATCAGTTTGCAACTAATGAACGTGAATGTGAGTGTAGTTCAATAGTAAGAGTGAATGACGCTTATTCAACAGAAATAGGAATAATAGGCACAATTTTAATTTTCATATTGTGATATGAAATACAATGTTTTATGATGTCTTGGGATCGAACCTTGGAAAATTATTACTGTACCATCTCGATTTTCTTATGCATTATCTGTCTCGACCAGTGTTGTCTTCTGGTGCTGTGTGCTGGTTGTGGTGCTGATTTGCTTATATCAGTAAAGTAGACTCCTAGAATGTTGTAATGGTAGGTGAAACTTGATGTTTTAATTGCTGATCAAAAATTTTACGTTGGATTCAGTGCGGGTTATTAAAACATTCAGAAGAAATTAATGTGAACTCGACTAGTTCATTTTTGGGACTGTGAACTATGAACGGGAACTAGTCCATTTTAATCTGTGTGAACTGAACTTTGAATGAGGGAAAATAAGAATCGATTTTTAAAAAATCCTTAAATTGACATATAGACTGTACAAATGAACAGCCATTTCTCATTTCCATCGATTTGGATGTCCTGAACAAAATTAATGTATTCACAGTGACATTTGAATCAATTTTTATTTAGTTTTATTCTTGCAAAAAAGCACTTATTTTTACACTGTGTGATACTGTTTCTCTTGAACATTACACATTCTGCGCATCACGCTTATGTCAAGCATTCCCTCTCTGTCAGTAAAGGCATTCAGAACAACAGCACTAGCCAAACTACAAACATGGTTACTCAGAACTACAGTGCCCAAAGAGCACAGTGCCTCTGTCACTGGCTTATTGAACTCAGCTGTCGTTCATACACAACGCATCAGCCACATTACTTAAAGGAATACTCCGGAGTGAAATGCTTTCTAGGTCTATTTTCGCATTATTGGGAGTGCATATGTTGAGTTGCTACCACAATCACGTCAGTCGGATGTGTTTTGAGAAAATTCGTTTTTTTGCGATTTCAACCGGAAAGCGCTAACACGGCAGTGCGCGGGGCATGTCTTTTTGCCGATATAAAACGCTAGTTTTAAAACCATTGCAAAGCTCAAAACAACATAACAGTTCTGTGGAAGTGAGTAGAGTATTCCTACAAACAAAACGAAGTGTCCCTAGCTCTGCAAGTGCACAGACAGTGTGTGTAGAAGAGTAAATACAAAGCCAGTGACCTTACCTGAAGTTGTTCTTCTCCAGATGCCATCTTCAGGGGAAAGTCCATAAAAGTTGAGTGCCGAGTGCAGAGCCCATCTACACACTCTGTCCGTGCACTTGCAGAGCTAGGGACACTTCGTTTTGTTTGTAGGAACCCTCTACTCACTTCCACAGAACTGTCATGTTGTTTTGAGCTTTGCAATGGTTTTAAAACTAGCGTTTTGTATCGAGTACATCAAAGATAGTGAGGAGATGGACAGATAAGGCCAACGAGACACTGCAGGGATGCTTCGAGGTGACAGTGTGTGAGCCCCACGGAGACGACATTGATGGGCTCACAGAGTGCATTACGGGATATATCAACTTCTGTGTGGATACCATTGTCCCAGCTAGGACTGTCAGCTGTTACCCCAACAACAAACCGTGGGTAACGAAGGATATCAAAGCCCTCTTAAATGAGAAGAGGGCTTTCAGAGACGGCAACAAGGAGGAGGTGCGAGGAGTACAGTGTGAACTGAGAGCAACGATCAGGGAGGCCAAGGAAAAGTACAGGAGGAAGTTGGAGTGGAAACTCCAACAGAACAACATGAGAGAGGTGTGGAGTGGAATGAAGACCATCACTGATTACAAGCCAACCAACAGTGAAGGAGTGGATGGCAATGTGGAAAAGGCGAATGAGCTGAATCTCTACTTCAACAGATTCGATGGTGTGACCCCAACCCACCACCACCACTCTTCTGCAGGATGGCTACAACCACACACTTCACATTCTCTCCCCTCCTCTGCCTCTTCTTGCCCAACCTCATCCCCATTTCAGGACCTCACTTGCACCTCCTCAACAGACCCCCTGGCTGAGCACCCCCCCCCCCCCAAGAAACACCTTCATCCCTCCCCCACCTGTCACCTCCATACCGATCATCAGCGAGGAGCAAGTGAGAAGACAGCTGAAGAGACTCCATGCAGGAAAATCAGCAGGCCCGGATGGTGTTAGCCCCAGGGCCCTGAAGATCTGTGCCCTCCAGCTAAGTGGAGTACCTAGGTCTTCAGAGGGTTCCCATGCTGTGGAAGACGTCATGCCTCGTCCCTGTACCAAAGAAGCTGTGTCCCAGTGACCTCAAAGACTATAGACCCGTGGCATTGACGTCACACATCATGAAGACCATTGAGAGACTCATCCTGGAGCAGATCTGGCCTATGGTCCAACCACTTCTTGATCCCCTTCAGTTAGCCTACCAGCCCCGTCTTGGAGTCTTGGATCATGTTTTTTTATTTCTCCAGTGCTTTTGACACCATCCAGCCAGCTCTGCTGAGTGAGAAGTTGACAGCGATGCAGGTGGATGCCCCACTGGTGTCCTGGATTGTGGATTATTTGACTGGCAGACCACAGTACGTGCGCTTGCAGTGCTGTGTGTTGGACAGAGTATTCAGCAACACTGGGGCTCCGCAAGGGACTGTCCTTTCTCCTTTCCTTTTCACTCTCTACACCACTGATTTCAACTACTGCACAGAGACCTGCCACCTCCAGAAATTTTCTGATGACTCTGCAGTGGTTGGATGTATTACCAGTGGTGATGAGAGCGAGTACAGGATGGTGGTGGACAACTTTGTCATGTGGAGCAGGAAGAACCACCTACAGCTCAACATGATGAAGACGAAAGAACTAGTGGTCAATCTGAAGAGAATCAGGGCTCCGGTGAACCGTGTTAACATCCAAGGGGTCAGTGTGGACGTGGCAGAGGACTACAAGTACCTGGGGGTGTACTTGGATAATAAACTGGACTGGTCCAAAAACGTGTTCACTGTATACAAAAAGGGCCAGAGCCATCTCTATTTTCTGAGACACCTGAGATCCTTCAACATCTGCCGAACGATGCTGCGGATGTTCCATGAGTCTGTGGTGGCCAGTGCCATCCTTTACGCTGTCATCTACTGGGGCAGCGGCTTGAAGGTGAAGGACACTAACAGACTCAATAAGATCATCAGGAAGGCTGGCCATGTTGTAGGAGTGGAACTGGACTCTCTGACAGTGGTGTTGGAGAAGAGGACACTGTCCAAAATAAAAACAATCTTAGATTGTCCTTCCCACCCTCTACATGAGGAGCTGATCAGCCACAGGAGCACATTCAGTAAACGGCTGATTCTTCCACGCTGCACAACTGAGAGACACAGGAAATCATTCCTACCTGTTGCAGTGAAGCTGTACAATGCCACTGTATAACTGTGGTACACTGTCTTACCATGTATACTGCATCCTTAACTCAGGTGCAATATATGTATATCGGAATCATTGTATATAAAATCACTTAATTTTGCTTTTACTTAAGTTATTGAACTTATTTAAATTTATTTTATTTTAATTTATTATTTTTTCTGATGATTTTATTTTCTATTTTTAGACATGTTTACTTCTTCTTTGATTCAGGAGCTTGGTAGCAAATTTGAATTGCCCTCTGGGGATTAATAAAGTAATTCTGATTCTGATTTAAAGTACTTCGGCATATCAACAACGTCTCGTATAGGTTAGAGCTCCCCCCCACAGCCGGATATCCCCCATGTTTCATGTTTCCTGTCTGAAACCTGCAATTCCGGGCCCTCTTGCTGAGAACACTCCCGTCCAAGAGCACCCACTGCTAAACCTAGAAGGTGAGCCCATCTACCAGATAAACAGAATACTTGATTCCAGATACAGAAGAGGTCAAGTAGAGTATCTAGTAGACTGGGAGGGCTATGGACCTGAGGAACGAAGCTGGGTGGGAGCCAAAGACATTCTGGACCCTCTGCTAAAGCAAGAATTTCATGCACAATACCCTGATAACCCTGCACCTAGGGGGAGAGGGCACCCCAGAAAGAATTTAGCTCCCAGAGGGAGCTCCTCGGAGGGGGTTCTGTCAGTAAAGGCATTGAGAACGACAGTGCTAACCAAACTACAAATATGGCTACTCAGAACAATGCCCAAAGAGCACAACGCCCTCTGTTACCGGCTTATTGAACTCAACTGTCGTTCATTCACAACTCATCAGCCACACTACTTAAGCCTCACTCACACTCCACCTCATTGCAAATTATTTTTCTGTGTTTTCCAGTCCATACCAAGCCTTTCTACATATCTCTTCCTGACTCTAGTTATTCTGACCCTCGCTATCTCTCTCTGGCCCTGTCCACACGGCAACGGATTCAGGTGAATCTGATAAAATTGTTTATCGTTTCGGCCTGGCGTCCACATGGCACTGGCGTTTTGGGTGCCCCAAAACGAAATCTTTTGAGAATGGATTCCAGAGTGGAAAAATCTGGCAACGGCGCCGTTGCGAAGTCGTCTGGATGAGTAGAACGGATTTGTTTACGATGACGTCACAACCACATGACTGTCAGTGCTTCACGCCGGGTAGAAGTGTAATGAACTCGATGCGAGTTGTCAACAAATCCTATAACTTGGTTCATGAAACGCGCTTACAAAATATTTTCACTGTGAATATTTATTGTGTAATGGTGCAAAGTGAGAGAGAGAGAGAGAGAGAGAGAGTGAGAGAATAGCCCTTAGGGCAGAGTCATTAGTCCAAACACTGTGGAAGCAGTACCAAACCGTGCACCGCCCGTGCGCTTTCCAAAAACAATCCCGCCAGCAAAAATAGGAAAAAAAAAAGGAGCGATCTCACCTCTTCAGATGTTGGTTTAAGTCTGACAATACGTTCCTCAAAAAGGGCGTAGAAGAACAAAGTAATCCATCAACATGTAGCATTCAATTTATTCCGGACCATTAAAGAATTCTGGAGGATATCAGAATGTTGGCGTACTGGCTTCCATCTACCCCCATTCATTCCTCTTTCCGCATCTTTCGTTTTACGCTACTGATTAATAATCAAAACTTTATGTGGCTGATGCTACAGAAGAAGGGGTTTATGCGCATGCGTCTACTTCTTCTATTGTTCTGGTGTCTCCGATGGAACTGTCTTACAGTGCACGTAGAGGTGTGGCATGTGTATTGCATCGTTTTCAGCAAGTGTTGCGTTGCCATATGTACCTGATATTTTACTGATCCGTTGCCCATGTGGACGCGATATTTTAAAAAAAAATCTCGTTGCCGTTGTCGTGTGGATGTAGCCTCTGTTTACGTTACTTGTCTCTTCTGTATTGCCCTGTTTGCCAATCGACCAACCATTGACCACGCTTCTCGTTTTGTGACTTGGCTTTGTTACAAATTTGCTCCCTGCTCTCCCCTGCACATACAGCCGTAAGTGCCTGCACGCTGACACACGTTTTTCTCTTTGTTAGGTGCTGCTTCGTTCAAATTGACCTGCACTCAATATTTGCATAACAATATAAAGTTGCATAGGTGATAACTGTGCTGAAGAGTGAGGGGTGAGCTTGTGGGGAGAAAGAGGAGAGGCACCCCCTTTGGCTTGGAACAAAAATTTCAAGTGTAAAAAACATAGAATTGAAGGAGAATGTACTTTATTTTCCCCCATAATTGTATATATCTGACCCTCAGAGAGAGGTTCTTGGCAATTTCAAAACACTTATTAGGACAGGCAGTATTTTACCATCTTAGACTGTTCTTTTCTTCTCCCAGATATGCTGTTTTTATTTATTTACCTAGAAAACCAATGGAACTGCCCCAGTGGATTCCTTTGTCTTCCGTATGCAATTTGTTCTGTAGCTGTCAAGCTAAAGTCAACAATGTGTGTGATCCTGTGTATCTCTGCTTTGCAGTGCTCCCTTCCTGTTCAATCAACGAGTATGTGTGTGCCAGTGGAGGATGTGTGTCGGCAAGCCTGAGGTGTGATGGACATGATAACTGTCCTGATAGCTCTGATGAAGTATGTCCCTTCTGCAATGCCTTCACAACCCAGGCACAAACACATTAGGAGCCTACACCTGGCTCAGTGTGCTTACCTGTAATAAAATGTAGCACTGTCATTAAGTAGGAACCTGAGCATTGCTTTAGATTTCATCAAAATGCAACCCAAAGTATGCATATGGTGTAAAGTATTATTTATTCAAAAGAAATGGACAGCATAACTGACATTATGTGCTTACTTAGACTGTGTGGCTCTCACTGTTTCCATGGAAACGTTGCTCCACATTTTCCCTTCCTCCTCCACAATAAGGTGAACTCCACCCATGGAGAGCGTCTGTCTGATTATCTTAGTGTCTCTTTTCTGGGCTCTCACCAGATGGACTGTGTAAAAGAGTGCAGAGAGGATGAGTTCCTCTGCAGAAATCATGCTCACTGCATCCCAAAAAGATGGCGTTGTGACGACGTGTTCGACTGTGTGGATCACAGTGATGAGGAGAATTGTGACCACGGTACACAGAAACTACACTTTCTTGTTTTATATTTTGCATTGCATTTTTTTTCTTATTTAGTTACAGCGTATACCCCAGTGTAATATTAGTATAATAACTCAATTTGAGAAGCAGGTGCATTTAAAATACATTCACTACTTACATGGTAGTCATTTTGGTTCAAACAAAGCTTTGCTTCAAGTAACTGCTCCTAGAGTGTCTTCGTATTGTAATGGATATGCTTTATGTGTATTCTGACACATAATGAAAACAATATTCATACCTTCAATAATATAAAAATGGGTTAACTGCTGTAATTACAGGAGCATTTTTCTGCCGTCCTGATGAGTTTGTTTGCAACAATACCCTTTGTAAGCTGCATTCCTGGGTTTGTGATGGCGAGGATGACTGCGGCGATAACTCTGATGAAGATGTTGAGTTATGTGGTGAGAAGCCAAATTCAGATTCAAAAGCTCCTGTGCTTATTGTCCATTCATATTCTATAAACCTTCTATAAACTTTTATTTGATGAAGTATGTTATTAATCAGTCAAATACTGGCCTGCTTAATAAGATTATTTGTCCAGAAAATGAAATTTCAATGATGAAACTTCAACAGATGAAATTGCATGTGCAGTTTAACTGAATTGTCAGGAATGAGTTTGGAGGTAGATGGGATAACTACATTTATTTCATTTTTGTGTTTGACTGTTTAGGGCATAGGTTGGCAACTTGTGCATCTGGATACTGACCCAGTAAAGTATTTTTAGCAGACTGAACTGAGTTCTTGAAAAAATAATGTAGCAGAGAGGATAAGCATATGAAAGAAATCTGGCTATAGTTTCTACTTGCAACTCTAGTTTTCAAATATTGAATCAGCTCAGGTTCTGTTGCAAATCAAATTGTGGCTTATCCAATCACATGTACTTATGTAAATCATTTATCTAAAGGCAACTCATCGGATCAGATACTAGCTAGAGACACTAGGCCAAAAAGTGGGGAGTTTTCATAAACTTTTCATACATTTTTCATTTTATGTAAAAACCTCCCTGGTTTGATTAGCAAATACACAACATGGCTTTAAAAAAGTTCATGAGAAGCATCAATTTATTTTTCTTGATTAAATTTCAACACATCTTGTCTTTTGAGTCTCAGCAATGAGTCAGAAGTGACAACATGGAGCACTGCTATGAAACAATATATATCGACTTATCTATAGCAAAAAATTGATAACTTTTGGCTAAGCATTAAAATGTAAATACTGTCACTATTCAGTCATGGTAGTTGCTTATCCAGAACTTTCTAAGGAAGAAATTTTGTGTGACAAGACCTTGACAAATTTTACTTGAAAATGCCATGTTTAGGGTTTGGCTAACTAGCTGACTGCTCTCCCTGAAATCATTTGATTTTGAATACTTTAAAATGACAGGCTACTAGGGGCACCTACCAAATCATTGTTCCCCCAGTGAACACCACTGAAAAATGTACTACCCTTGTCAATGTGTACATTATCTACAGGGGTTGAAGGTTTTGTTCATTTCATATTCATTGGTAAAGAATAATGTGAAAAGAGCTACAAGTAAGAACTTCCAGTGTAATTTTCTATTTACTATTTGAGCATTTTTTTTAAATATGGGTATACAAGGTTTGTATGTGGATTTGCTCTGAATAAAAATATTTTTCCCTTCTTTCTCCAGCTAAGCTGTCTTGCCCTCCTACAAGGCCACATGGCTGCAGAAATGATAGAGTGTGTTTGCGGCTTGATCAAATCTGTAACAATGTGGATGACTGTGGTGACAATTCAGATGAAGAGCAGTGTGGTAAGTACAGTCTAGAAAAACATTACTATTCAGGTTATTTTTAGATGGCTAAGACAATTCCAGTGTGCAGGGAGAAGTTCAGCGAGCATGGATTTTATGGTACATGAATCACAGCCAGTTATTCTGTGTCCTGATTCCTTTGGTTTTTTAAATGTTTATATATATATATATATATATATATATATATATATATATATATATATATTAGTGCTGTCAAGCGATTAAAATATTTAATCGCGATTAATGTCGCGACTGTCATAGTTAACTCGCGATTAATCGCAATTTAATCGCACATTTTTGTCACACGAAAAACCATTGTAATTCTCTTACCAGCATAAAAAAGTGAACGGGCTTGTTTTGTACCAATGTTTTTCTGAAACCTAAACTGAGCACCGTGGCTCTTTGTCCCGAGACTAACAAGAGAATCATGAGTGAAGTAATCTACTGCTTGAGTTAGTCTATCGGAGAGACAGGTTACACAGTGACGGTAGGCTTGACATGCTTGATTATAATATAAAGTACACTATTATATTAACTTTAAGTTGTTCATTGATAAATATTGCATTGAATCTGATCTTTACTGTTTCAGCTCACTTAACACATTTTGTACTTTTACACTTTCTGCCTGTTGATGCGTCGCGCTCTCCAATCAGAGGCGGCCAAATTTGCATATTACAGGAAGGATTTCTGGGATAGCATTGAGTTTACAGTTCAGAGGGATCTGGCTTCTTTAGACGCTGTCTTCTTAAAACTGAATAAATATTTAAAAAGAGCCAAATGAGCCAGTCTTTTGAACGGCTGTTTTCAAAGAATGGATCACAAAGATGCGGATCCCATCAAAGAGCCATAAATCCTATCTCTATTAGCGCGCCCTGCCCGCGCTGGTTCTTTGAGGGAGGAGGGCAGAGGACTCTGGCTGTGCGGGGCGTGGCTAGCTGCTATCGTTTTTCTAAGCAAAGTCTCTGTTCCAAGTTCCTGGCAGTTTCAAAAGCTTATGAGAAACCTACATCATGTCACAGAGCGTTAATCTCGTGATAAAAAAATTATCGCCGTTAAAATTGAGTCAAGTTAACGCGTTAATAACGCGACATTTTTGACAGCACAAATATATGGGCGGCACGGTGGTGTAGTGGTTAGCGCTGTCGCCTCACAGCAAGAAGGTCCAGGTTCGTGGCCGACAAGGGCCTTTCTGTGCGGAGTTTGCATGTTCTCCCCGTGTCCGCATGGGTTTCCTCCGGGTGATCTGGTTTCCCCCAAAGACGTTCAGGTTGGGTTAATTGGTGACTAAATTGACTGTAGGTGTGAGTGTCTATGTGTCAGCCCTGTGATGACCTGGCGACTTGTCCAGGGTGTACCCTGCCTTTCACCCGTAGTCAGCTGGGATAGGCTCCAGCTTGCCTACGAACCTGTAAAACAGGATAAAGCAGCTAGAGATAATGAGATATATAATTTTTTTTTTTTTTTGGGGGGGGGGGGGGTTAAAGGTGCTGACTGCAAATTCATCAGAAATTTTCATTTTTTACTGTGCATGGCATTTTGCTATGTCTCACAAGAACAGTATAATGTGGACAAGATGTGATCATCTTGATTTGCTGAGGGTTGCTTTTCTCCATTTTGGGATCGTTTTCCTACCTCTTGAAGTAAACAGTATGGCCTAATTTTTGTATTCTTTTTTTTTTGAACACAAGGAGCTTTAACTAATTAGCATAACTATGGAACTGCATCACGCCAAGATGGCAATGCACAGAAAACATTGTGCTAATTAAAAAATTTGATTATACCAACAGATCATGATTCATGGGCGGCACGGTGGTGTAGTGGTTAGCGCTGTCGCCTCACAGCAAGAAGGTCCTGGGTTCGAGCCCCGGGGCCGGCGAGGGCCTTTCTGTGTGGAGTTTGCATGTTCTCCCCGTGTCCGCGTGGGTTTCCTCCGGGTGCTCCGGTTTCCCCCACAGTCCAAAGACATGCAGGTTAGGTTAATTGGTGACTCTAAATTGACCGTAGGTGTGAATGTGAGTGTGAATGGTTGTCTGTGTCTATGTGTCAGCCCTGTGATGACCTGGCGACTTGTCCAGGGTGTACCCCGCCTTTCGCCCGTAGTCAGCTGGGATAGGCTCCAGCTTGCCTGCGACCCTGTAGAAGGATAAAGCGGCTTGAGATAATGAGATGAGATGAGATCATGATTCATCCAAAAGCTGAAACATGCAAGCATCACAGATCCATATAATATACCCACAAATGTATTTATTTATTCTTCTCACTACACGCTCTCTCTTGCTCGCTCACTCACTCTCTCTTTCTCTCTCTCTCTGTGCGCGTGCGCATTTGCAGCTCCAGGTGGTTTAAATGCAGAGGAGGATTTTTGCTATGTTTGAGTGTACATGTTACAAAAATAAAGGCTTCTTCTCCTTAATTTACCCACAAATGTATTTATTCCACTTGAAAAGTGTTCGGCAAATCAGCTACTGGATCTGGGATGCAACATCCTGAACTATTTAGTATTTGCAACTTCTAAATACACTGGAGATGCTAAAGGATTACAAAAGTACAGATGCCTACTGATATTTTGAGGCAGGTTTCATGCCAGAATGTTATGGGAAATTCCTAATAAAGAAAAATACCTTATTATGACAATGGTAAGCTCAAATATGGACTTCTAGCAATAATAAACAAGCTAGAGCCTAGATTTAGCATATTTTAGGGTGTTTAGTCCTATCTACATTATCAGAACATAACAAACATGCTGCTAGTCAAGCCAAGCATTAGGTCTAATAAAATATATTGCGTCCAAAGTTCACATCCAGATCTACGTTTTAATATTGCACAGAGCTTTCACACTGACCTGATATAAAATGTTCTCCACACACATGGAGATGCTTTGTTGGCATCCAGTCTTCCTGTTTAACTGCAGCTCGCCATTTTTCTTGTCTCTCTGGGTTCGCCGGGAAGCGGTGAAAAATTAAACCAGGCTTATCTCCACATCTGTTATTACATCCAAAAGCACTGCAGGTCTCTGGCATTGTTCTTTTAGATGTAACTTCTACATGTTTATCTGTAGATGTATTGAATTGGGCTTACAATCACTTGCGTATACTTGTGCCAGTCATTGTCATACACAAAGCTTGGCTGTATAAACCAATCCGCAGTGATGATGATGTCATGTTAAAGGCCCCTATAATTCCATACTTGCTACTGTGGAGTTGAGCCCATGCATTCTAAGGCTAAGATAGTTAAGCGCTAGCTAGAATGATTTAGTTATCTGTCCAGAAAAATTACATCATCTAACTTTCCTCCATCTTTGAAGTTGCACTCACTCGGCAGGCTTTCCTTTTCTTTTCTGCTGGCTCTCATGGGAGAGTGGAGTCTGCCATGTTTGCCTATACTGACTTGTTTTGGGCCCTGTGATGACCTGGCAACTTCTCCAGGGTATACCCCGCCTTTCGCCCGTAGTCAGCTGGGATAGGCTCCAGCTTGCCTGCGACCCTGTAGAACAGGATAAAGTGGCTAGAGATAATGAGATGAGATGAGAGACTTGTTTTGGTTAAAAGTAGGTCAAACACGCCCCACAGTGGTCATGTGATATCGCTGTTCACTTGCTTCAGCAATTTTCCGATTCGTAAAATGCAGGACACGTTTTATCTCGGCAAAACAGTGACACATAGGGTACCCAGTGTGTGCAGCATCGCAACATCTCGAAACTCCAACAGCTATAGCCATAGAACATTTTGCCCAGGCTTCAACTTTAACTGTATAACTGAACTTTTGAATTTGCTCCAAACCAGAAGCTATGTCTGCCAGACCAAAGCCATGTGGAAAGACTGAGTTTACCTGCAGTAACAAACGCTGTATACCTGCTCAGCTGCAGTGTGATTTATTTGATGATTGTGGTGATGGAGGATCTGATGAGCATGACTGCAAGGCCTGTAAGTATCCTTGTATCTTTGCCGCTTGAATAAAATGAGCATCCAGATGCTAATTTGAGTTGAAGGTCTAAAAAGTCACATATGCAGAGTGAAAGAGATTTAAGTTTTAAGTATTTTCCACACAGCAAATTCCCCAGTGTTGAATTAACACTTTCAGAGTTAATTTGTGCCCAATTGGACACATATAAACACAGTAGGGTCTTAAATCAACACTTTGGGTGTTATTTCAACACTGGGGATTTTGCTGTGCACAATAAATATCTGATATATAATTATATAAAGTATTGTATTTATTATGTTTGATGTATTTATTATGTGTGAGTTTTCACGGCTCTCTTTCATTCTAGTTTTGAATGGAGACATATGTGGAAAAAGAATGAATCCATGTGGAGAGGATACAGTGTGCAATCAAACAAGTACCAATGTCATTTGCCAGTGTAAACCTGGATTTCAAAGGAATCTCAAGACCAGACGGTGTGAAGGTGCAGTGACCCTTTTGCTGCTAAACTGCTATAAAATAACTAGATACTAGTCTGCCTTTTGCCATCCTCATAAATGAGGGTCAACGATTCAGGAAGCCATCAACTAGCTTCCATGAATTCTCTTGGGTCATTATAGCACACCAGAGATACCCAAACCCTCATCTGGTGGCGGGTACACATACACACCTATGGGCAATTTAGAGTAGCCAATTGATCTAACTGCATGTCTGTGGACTGTGGGGGAAACCAGAGCACCCAGAGGAAACCCACACAGACACAGGTAGAACATGCAAATTCCACACAGGAAGGCCCTTGTCGGCTGTTGGGTTCTAACCCAGAACCTTTTTGCTATGTGGTGATAGTGCTAACCACTGTACCACCATGCCGCCCTAGATACTAGTAGACAGTCCATAACCTTAGTATTATAAAGTTCAGTCTTAACTCAAATAGTATCCTATAATACTAATGTCTCAAGTTTTCAACTAAATGTAAACAACTTGGGACAGTATCCTGATAATTCACTAAGTTCCAGCTCTTACAGTACATTCAAAATGTGTATCTATTGTGCTGTTGGATTTAAGCAATAACCTATTGGCAAATCTTTGTATTGCACTGTACATACAGGAGATTACACATTGCAAAGTGGTTGTGGATAATTAACTGGGTTTGGATGAGTGTTTTAAAGGGTCAAAAACTCTTTCTCTCCATTGGAAACAGCAGTAATGTTTTGAGTTTGTGAACATTCTCAGGATAATGATTGTACTTAATGACATATAGTCAGCAGAATCAACTTCCATTGACTGCAGAATATCTGCTGTGAAAATGGTATCATCTTCCTCAAAGAAGAGAAAATTCACCATAGTGTAGTTAAAGGAGTTCGATGAAAAGTAATGTAAGTAACAGGATATCTGATTCTTCTTTTGCAGAAATCAATGAATGTCTATATTTTGGCACTTGCTCACACTATTGTACAAATACTAAAGGATCATACAAATGTACATGTGACAAAAATTATAAGGATATCAGCGGCAACTGTGTAGCTAAAGGTAAGGACCTACACTTTCCACTGCTGCATCATTTTACATTTTTATTCTTCTCATGTTTCATCAACCAAAATACTATTATTTGTTTGTAATAAAAGCATCAGACATATTTTCCTTAAATGCATTGGTTTAATTTATAGGACAGTACTATATTGTTTTAAATTCTGCCAGTCATTTATGGCCACTTCAAATTAGAAAATTTAAAAGTATATATTCAGTAATTTTAACTCATTTTTCTTTATTAAAGTACTTATTACAATGATTATTTTTTTACCCTTAACAATATATGATGGAAAAGAACTATATTAAATAATTTACTGAAGTAGTGAATGTCCTCACAGGTTCATATTGATTATGCAAGTTGTTTGTTACAGAAGAAATAATTATGGTTTTAGTGACCTATCATGTTAAAGTAGAGTTGACATAAATAGTTAGCATTCGCAAAACCAGATCATAAGAATGGGACTTGACCTTGGGATTGTGTTTGTGCTAAGAGGGACTTAACAGGCATTAGCACAAGCCATATTTTGCACCAGTATTTGTTCAAAAACATAATTGCACTGACTGATTTTGCACTTGATTTTGCACTTAATGTTGCACTGTGCCATTCACATCAATGCAATGCAATTTCTGACAACAAAAACAGCAACTGAGAGAACAGGGGAAAATTGTCACCCAACTAGCTACTGTAGAGTATATACCAGCATTATATTAGCAAATTAGATGCTTTTGCACTAAAATACACCCATTATTCATGAAACCCATAATGTTAAATTAGTTATAGAAACAAACTTTTGCATCTACCATTCATAATTCATTCTACTGTAGCTTTCAAAATTCAAAACGATTTCCATTATATTTTTACAGTTGTAATACATTGCTTAATGTAAAAAGAAATGTATAAGTTATAATTGTTGTCTGTACTGCATAGCCACATTACTTCATTTATTGTAGTTTACTGTTACCTTAAGTAATGCTTTATAGAATGTTTTTATACAATTCTCTTTCAAATAATTTGCTGTTTTAGCTTGTTCACCTATGCATTGATGTATGAAATTTAATTGATGTGCATATGTAATTTTCAAACTGTTGTCTTAAACCCTAAATGGAATTTAGCCACTTCTCATTTTTTTTGCATATTAATAACTCAACGGGCAGGACCAGAAGATCGAGTGCTCTACATAGCTAATGACACTGAAATCCGAAGTTTTGTGTATCCATTTAACCAGAGCCATGGACACAAAGTGCTCGCTCGCATCGAGGAAAATGCCCGCATCATTGGGATGGATGCTCTGTTGCACCAACAAAAGTTTATCTGGGCTACCCAGTTTAATCCGGGTGGACTTTTTTACAAAGAAATCATAGACAAGAGTCATACTAAAACAAATGATGGAATAATAGTAAGTATTGCTAACTATAGAAATCATGTTATCAAGGGTCCTCAAAAATATTCTTTGTATTGCAAGCTCTTTCTTATTTCCTTTTTTTTTCTTATTTGTGTAAGATCAGACTTTGAAAGTTTCTAATGCACTCTCTTAAATGATGACTGTAGTTGCTGAATACATGATCATTTTTTTCTTTATTTAATAAATTGATTGAAAATGTTCTTTTATTTTCTTGCCTTTTACAGTGCCCAGACTTTCGGCGGCCCAGAGATGTGGCAGCTGATTGGGTAACTGGAAATATCTATTGGACAGACCACTCAAGAATGCACTGGTTCAGCTATTACACAGCCCACTGGACCAAGCTGAGATACTCCATTAATGTGGGCCAGCTAAAGGGACCCAACTGCACTCGTCTGATAACTGATATTGCTGGAGAGCCTTATGCCATTGCCATCAATCCAGTCAAAGGGTAACATTTTAGTTATTTTTCTCAATATTTTTTGCTATTCTTGTGTGGCCTTTTAACAACCCCCCCCACACACACACAATAACCTTAGAAATCTGAATTGTTAATGGTTAAACATATTAGATTAGATTAAAATTTATTGTCACTGAACAAGTACAAGAACTTGAACAATGAAATGCAATTGGCATTCAAACAGAAGTGCAAATTGTTGTAAAAGTTAACAGGCCTATTGTAATATGAGTATGTAATTAGAGTATCAGGATATATATATATATATATATATATATGTGTGTGTGTGTGTGTGTGTGTATAGATAGATAGATAGATGTACACATACATATTGTTACACCTAGTATACATGTAGTAATATTTTTATTTTATGGGCACGATTGTTTTACTGGGAAATACACCACTCGAATGACATCCGGGATATTGCGTAACATATTTAAATAATATTGGCTGGCTTTAAGTGGTATATCAGGTATATTCCATTCAGCTAGCATGATATTGAACGAGTTGAAGCCGAGTTCAGTATCATGCTAGCTGAATGGAATATATCTGATATACAATGAAAAAAAGCCAGCCAATATTATTATTATTATACATACACACTGTCTTCATATCAGCATATCAGCATTCTCAAATGCTAGCTTACCCGCAATTTGGCGCTGTTAACGCAGCAGTGAAGTCACCTTCCAGCCGTTGTAGCGTTCATCAGTAGCACAGATTTCTGTCCCAAGACTCTTCTTCCACGCACACTCACCACAGCATTTTTCACTCAGACTTAAGTATTCATTTCCCGATGCAATTTACTTAGTTTTTTTTTTTTAAAGATTTTTTGGGGGCTTTTTTCACCTTTATTATTGGATAGGACAGTGTAGAGACAGGAAATGAGCGGGAGAGAGAGACGGGGAGGGATCGGGAAATGACCTCGGGCCGGAATTGAACCCGGGTCCCCGGATTTATGGTATGGCGCCTTATCCACCTGAGCCACAACACTTTACTTAGTTACTTTTAAAATCTACATCGACAACTGCACACAACAGAGTGAACTGGCAGCCAAAATTCTCTCAAAATATTCAGCTTTTAACAAAGCAAACCTTGCGGCCATGTTTGTTTACAAACTGTCACAGTCACTTACTAGCACTGAAGTTTTACATCTCCAATGTGTCCCTTTTCCAGTTTTTCGATGTCCATTGGTATGTTTTTCTCGTAATATGTGTGAAGAATATATAATGAAGTTTTGGTAGCCTTTCGGGTGTTCAGCGCATCTTCAGTTTCAGATTTCTGTTTATTTATTTAGTGCTTAATTCTAGCATAGCTAAACCCAGCAGTAGCACTTGATTATCCTCATCTTCTCTCTTTCCCAGCGGACAAAGAAATGATTCTGCACAAGCACAGCAGAAAAGTTTTGTCATTGGATATTCACATGAGCTCTGACGTGTGACGTCGTGTTGTCTTGACAATGTGCAATATTGTAACAATATTGCACGCTCGTGGCACGGTGGTGTAGTGGTTAGCGCTGTCGCCTCACAGCAAGAAGGTCCTGGGTTCGAGCCCCGGGGCCGGCGAGGGCCTTTCTGTGCGGAGTTTGCATGTTCTCCCCGTGTCCGCATGGGTTTCCTCCGGGTGCTCCGGTTTCCCCCACAGTCCAAAGACATGCAGGTTAGGTTAACTGGTGACTCTAAATTGACCGTAGGTGTGAATGTGAGTGTGAATGGTTGTCTGTGTCTATGTGTCAGCCCTGTGATGACCTGGCGACTTGTCCAGGGTGTACCCCGCCTTTCGCCCGTAGTCAGCTGGGATAGGCTCCAGCTTGCCTGCGACCCTGTAGAAGGATAAAGTGGCTAGAGATAATGTGATGTGTGTGTGATGTGATATTGCACGCTCATTCTCCATTGGGGAGAGTGGTGTAATACATGTAGGATAAGCAATATGATAATATTGCATGCTATCAGTAAACCCACTAGAAGAAAATTGAATACATGTTTTTATTCCTTCGAAAATGTGCCCTGTATATATAATAAGTCCCGATATTTCACTCCGATGACATCACTCCCAATGTTTTGTTCACTGCGCTCACTCATGAAATATAGTCATCACTCAAAGATAAACTTCATATCTTTGCGCCACTGTGTAATATTATTTATATTATATAGACATATCCACAAAAGAATATGCAAGTTAATCAAAAGAATTTTAATTTTGAACCGGTTTGCCATTTTGACAACACACGTCTAGTCAGCGGGAAAACACTGGAAATGATGTCATCAATATCCTCACGAGTGAAGATGTTGGAAAATATGTTACTCAGGTAAAGGATATATTTTGTATGAAAAATACGAGTTTTTCAACACGAGAAGATGAACAACATATCTTCAAGCCAATATCTTCAACCCAACGTGTTATTTTATTTTTATTATATAGACACATTGACGAACAAAATGTACCCAAATTTATCAAAACAATTCATCGATTTTCTAATGAGTGAAGATATTAGAAAATGTTACTCAATGTCCTGGATGTACTTTGAATGAAAAATATGAGTGGTGTATTTCCCAGTAAAACACCTGTATCTATATAATAAATACATACATTAAACTATGCAGTATAATATATACTGTATATACATACATGTGCAGATGCAATGCAGTGTACTTATGCAGATACTGTACAACATATAGGACAATATGAAATGTGCATGTGGTGTGTTCAGTGGAGAAACAGCTGCAGGGAAAAAGCTGTTCTTCAGCCTACTGGTATGAGTGCAGAGGCTTCTGTATCACCTCCCTGAGGGTAGTTTTTTGAACAAGCTATTGTTGGGGTGTAAAATGTCCTTGATGATGCGCTGCGCCCTCTGAAAGCACTGTTTCCAATGGATATTAAACATGAAATGGAAAAGTGTAAACTGAGGCAAATTACAGTACTAATGATATGTGGTGTTGAATTCAATTCAGCTGTGTAGTTATGAGAAGAAAATGGATTTTTAATGACTAGGTGGAAATATTTAGTTTGCTCTATTTTTTACACTGTTGTTCAGTGAGAGGTCAGCATGGTTTTGTTGATGTACAGGGGCTTTGCTTACAGGAATATGATACTAGTTATTGTTTCCAAATGCAGAATTTGAATCTGAATAGCCTACACTTTCTCAAAAGCACAAACAAAACTCAATGGCCTCTTACCATGTTGTATTTTAATTATGACATTAAGCAGAGGTGCCATTATAATTAAAATTCAACATTGCTGTGGTTTAAGAATATTATGCTATCTTCTCATTATAAAACATTGTGCCAGGCCAGTGCTATGATGAGAGCTTCCCAAATTTTTATCTGCTTCTCCACAAAAGCCTCCTATAGTTGCTTTGCTCTTGGTATGTCATGCGTTGTCATGTTAAATGTTTCGAATATTGCTGCCCTGAAATGAGGATTTTCGTTAAAATGAATGCAAGTTCTCATGTGAAATATTGATGCATAGCTTGAAAAGGGAACATTTACTATTTCCCTGGTGGGCCAGGTTATCTTTTTTACGCAAAATACAATATCTCACTGCTATCACAGAAATATCCATGTCTGTTACAGGATGATGTACTGGTCAGTTATTGGCGACCACTCACATATTGAGGAGTCAGCAATGGATGGCTCTATGCGCAGAGTGCTGCTAGATAAAAAACTCAGGAGGCCTACAGGTATTCTTCTTTAATTTTATATACTACAATAAATATGCTTTACTTGTCTAGTATCTTTGTTATGCTCTGTATCTTCCACTGTCTTCTACTGGCCCCAACATTATGTATTGTATATACAATAGAGACTGAATTATTGAGGCTGGAAATTGATTTTTGTAGATCACTGGATAAGTCAGAGTAACTTTTCTGTTTACTTATAGTACTTCCTTAAAGTATTTCTTATTACTCTAAGGGAAAGTTAATCTATTTTCCAAGGTGGGAAAAAGTTGCAGTTATACTAGTGGAAGCAAGTAGTGTGGGTTGAAT